>NW_020867401.1:0-39860 GCF_003369695.1 Bos indicus x Bos taurus | reverse complement strand
AATTCTGTGTGTGTAACCCATAAATTCAAATGAGCATTTTGTGACTTTTTTTCTTCTTGCTCTGAAACACAAAGTCCCCTTAAATTTTCCTTGAATGTAGAGCTAGCCAGATTAAAGGCGAATCACTGTTATAGTTGACTTACTGGCTTTTTCTTTATATTATAATTTTTTCAACAGAAGGTGAGGTCATAGAGTCAGGATAAGATATAGAATTGACAAAAACTTAATTGTGTAGCTTTAGTTAAAACTTAAAAAATTGCCTTCAGATTCCATTATGCCTTTGGCTTTCTTCAATCATTAGGTTAAAAGAATGTTAACTATATTCATAGCTCTGCTTGATGTCCCATTGTCAGTGTTTAGTTGGTTTTTCGTTGGTTTTGTTTTCTCTTTCTTGCATGAGATATCATTGACCAGAAAAATGTCTTCTAAATTTGTTACCTTAATTTTTTTTTCCTGGCTAGTGGTAAATGTACTACTCTTTTCTTCTCCCTTATTAAGTGTAAATACCTCCTCTGACCATGTTTCCTACTAAAAAATTGATATGAGAGTATCTTGGTCTAGTTACATAACTAGTGGGATATTTGGATCATTTTTTTTTTTTTTTTTTTTGTCAAGCTGTATATTTGTTCTCCCTTTTTCTATGTTCCCAGTGGACTGAAAGGGTTGTGTTAGTCACTGAATCACGTGACTCTTTGTGACTCCATGGGCTCAGCCCACCAGACTCCTCTGTCCATGGGATTCTCCAGGCAAGAACACTGGAGTGCATTGCCATTCCCATCTCCAGTGGTCTCCTTGACCTAGGAATCCAACCCAGGTCTCCTATTTTGTAGGCAGATTCCTTACCATCTGACCTGCCATGGACCCATGGACTGAAAAGTAAAACCAGAAATAGCAGCATTTTTTTTGTTCCGGATTCAGTTCCATATGGCCTGAGAATTCCACCCAGATCCTTGGCTTCAAGCTTTGTGTATCAAGCAAATTCATCATCTTTTGCAGATTCATTAATTTTCTATACCCACACTTTCATTATCCACAAACATGGAACTCTCAGCCATCTTCTTCAGAGCCCTGTAGAGCCTCAGTTTTATTTCAGCCACCCTAACATGACTTTCTAAACCACAACTTTGGATCTATTTGCTGAGATTTCTCTTTGTCATTGCAATGATTTTGAAGCGAACGGCAGTGCTGAAGTTTATGTCAAACTTCTAAGAATTGTCAAATATAGGTGACTATCAAAGCATCTTATTATTATCTGCTTTCTTTTATATTTAGTTCAGTTCTCCATCTACAGTTTTCCATCTTTAAACAGTACTCTAACTTTGACAATAGCATTCTTTCTCTAACTATATGACATTGAATATGACATTGAAGTCGCTCAGTAGTGTCCGACTCTTGCAGCCCCATGGATTGTAGCCTACCAGGCTCTTCCGTCCATGGAATTTTCCAGGCAAGAGTACTGGAGTGGATTGCCATTTCCTCTCCATTCTCTAACTATAGATACTATAAAATAACCACTTTAATTTCCTGTGTGTATGCTGAGTCTCTCAAGTGTGTCCAACACTTGGTGACCCCATGGACTGTAGCTTGCCGACTCTTCTGTCCATGGAATTTTCTAGCAAGAATACTGGAGTGTATTTCCTACTTTTGTCTATATAATTTTATTTTGGCTTCTTCTTCGTCACCTCTTGGCTCTGTGGCAGAATGCTTAATTCCATCACAATGAAATATAGTCTTAATACTTTTATAATTTAACATCACATAATGCACATGTACTATCCAAGGACTTATATAATTTAACTGTGTGAAACATTTTGCAATGCACTCTACATAAAATATATTATATGCAATGAAGTTGTTTTGTATACAGCACAGAATTTTTCTTTGAATAATGTTTTCACTAGGGACTTTAGCTCATCTGGCTCATAAATACTTGCACTCATAAAAATTGTTTCTCTTTACCTTCCAATATAAATCTGCATTTGTCTATAAAACTTTTAGCCCAATGAGAACACTATGTTTCTTCTAAGGTATTTGCCTTTGCTCCTATTGATTTTGTAGAATAATCCTTTCTTTCTTAAGAAAGTTATTTCTACACTTTCATAAAAGAGGAAAAATTTAGGGTGTGAAACAATAGCTTTATGGAGCATCCTTAGTACAATTCATACTCATAGACATCTGAAAGTGGTGAAAATACTAATTTTATGTTTAGAATTTTTACCATTATCTTCTAAAACCTTTTACAAATGCCAATTCCCACTGATTCTATCTCTCACTAGCTCTTTATTGAAATCTTTTAAAAAACATCCAGATGTTATAAGCTCATAGTCAAATCTATTCACAATCTAAATGAACACATACAGTATTTTCTCTTGAAGAATTTGCAATATAAATGCCTTACATGTTTGTACTTTTCAGAGATACACATGGTATGCTATTGTGATCTGGTATAATTTTGTGTTTTCCATAATAGGCTTCTCATATCATCTAAAATTTAAAATAAAAACACCAAAATATAAAAGATTTTTATGTATTATTATCTTTATATTATCTTATGTATTATTAATCTTTATACATAAGATTAACTTATGTAGTTTATCCATTTTCCATCTATAGATGTGAAAAATTACTTAAACATTCAGGATAGCTAATAATTACATATATATTTTTGGTAAAGCTTGTATTTAATCATAAAACCTAATTTTAACAGACTTTTCAAAACCAATAATGGTACTTCATTGAAAAAATGCTGATGACTGCTACATGTAGTTTAAATTCATGCTGTTATACTGAGATTTTTTTTGTCCATGTTCCTAATGAAGAAAGTGGAACACACAATATTGTATAAAACACATTTTTAGTGCAAAATTTATTCTAATGACCATATTATTCCTTGGTAAAAAAATATTTTTAGTTTTGAGTAAATAATACAAGAATGATTTTAGAGAAAAATGACACAGTATTCAAAACAATCTCTTTAAAAATGCACCCCTACCTGTTTAAAATCCTTCAGTGATTTCCAAACACATAAAATAATTAAATCCAAGCACCTCACCTGAATCATCTGTCAGCTGACTCTCTCACTGCTTCAGTAGTCTGAGCCCACATTGTCCAAAATATGTCAAGCATTCCTTCCCCCAGACAAATGCTATTCACTCCACCTAAAAACTCTGCCCACCAATTTCCTATCAGTTGTTCATTCTCATCATTTAGTTCTTTATATAATTATCATTTTATCAGACAGTTGGTTCCTAATTGTTCTATAGATTTGCTCTTGTCACCACCCATCCCATTACTATATTTTATATAACATTTATTATCATAAAGATATTTAATGAATATTCCTTCCTGCATGTATTTATTGTATACCTTTCTCAATAAAATATAAAACGATAAAAGAACAGACAGTTCAGTTCAGTCACTCAGATGTGTCCAACTCTTTGTGATCCCATGGAATGCAGCACGCCAGGCTTCCCCTGTCCATTATCAACTTGCTGAGCTTGGTCAAACTCACATCCATTGAGTCAGTGGTGCCATCCAACCAGCTCATCCTCTGTCAACCCCTTCTCCTGCAGCAGAAGACAGTTAGTCTATTTGGGCCACTGCAGTATCCTTAAAATGTGGATACGGGCCACCATGTTTGGCCCATAGAAGTACTCAGAAAACTTTGAAGGAATACTGGCTATTCCCAAGGAAATTACAGTTGTCTACTGGTTATTCCTCTTGCTAACTTTGTGACTTTAACTAACTCTCATGGGTTTCCCTGGTGGCTCAGATGGTAAGAATCCACCTGTGATGAAAGAGGCCTGTTGTTTAATGTCTGGGGCGGGAAGATCTCCTGGAGAAGGGAAGGGTTGCTGCTGCTGCTGCTGCTAAGGTGCTTTCAGTCATGTCCGACTCTGTGCGACCCCATAGACAGCACCCCACTAGCTACCCCGTCCCTGGAATTCTCCAGGCAAGGAACACTGGAGTGGGTTGCCATTTCCTTCTCCAATGCATGAAAGTGAAAGTGAAGTCGCTCAATCATGTAGGACTCTTAGCGACCCCATGGACTGCACCCCACCAGGTTCCTCCATCCATGGGATACTCCAGCAATCCCATGGATGGAGGACCTGGTGCCCTACAGTCCATGATGTGGCAAAGAGTCTGATACGAACTGAGCGACTCACACTTCCACTTTCATAGATTCTCCTATCCCCTAAAATAACTCTTCTACAAAAGAGAGAAGGTAAGAAATAAGGTTTGTACTTCTTATCCCCTAAAGTTATCATGAGGATATTAAGAGATATTTGCAGAAACGCTTTGAGATTGTAAAACACTGTGAACATATAAAATGTCATTGCGGTCAAGATTTTCTATTAACTTGCTGAGTGTCCTTCACTCACTCCCAGGATCCTCATCTATATAATTTGGGGAGTGAATGTCATAGAGTTCCTGACTCTTGAAGGGCTTATGATCCAACATTACTCTTAAATCTTACCTTGCTGTAACTGGCTAGTTTTATATGAAGCTAATGTGCCAACAATTAGACTTGGCAATGACAAGAGAAATATGAAGAAAGCTGGGGTCTATAGACGAGCAGCTGTGAATTTTTACATTTGATCTGTAGAATTTTATTCACCACAGAAGTATTAGTAAAATATCTAACATGTAAATATAAGTTTATAAACTCAAGTATATGATGTATTTAATAAGCACTCTCCCCTAAGAGGTAGATAAAGGCTCAAAAAATTAAGGTCATTTGAATGTAATATATCTGCCAATATTTAACAAGAATAAAATAATAAAAAATAACAAAAACCTTACAAAGTTTCATTAAGCAATTATTTCTTGGAATACACAATGACAATTCTTTTAGATTTAATTTAGTAAGACTTGATCACTATAGTCCATACAACTGTAACTACTCATACTTTTGTAAATCTTACATAATATCATTATTCAACTGGGAGAAATAATTTCAAAAAAGTATTGGTCATAATAGCAATGGACATACCTGGTATTTCAGAAGGATGGATGACTTATTAGACCAGGTAAAACTGAAGATTATTTAAGGCACAGTGGGATGATAAATCTTTAATGACAACTTAGCAAAGCAAGGATTAACTTTTGTTTTCTTTCAAATACGAATCTATTCTCTTACACCAGTACCTCTATTTAATAATTCCTTAACTATTCACCATTGTTTTATGTCTTAATTTATTTTTATCTCACACAATGCCAAGAACTCATCCCTGTAGATACATTTGCTTGTCTTCGGTTTGAACAGAGGTAAGACTCTGCTTTCCTGCTTCAGGAAAATACACACATGCTGTCGCCTTTTACTCAGATATCTTCATTATAGCAACAAGGTCAATATTAAGTAATTATTTTTTTCAATAACCGGAAAGATAATTGATGTGCTATTTTCTATAACTACCTCTCCCAACTAAAACTTCAGTAGTCTTTTTATTCACCATTTCACAGATGTTATTTTTTCTTGTTCTCCAAAGCTGTATCTTGTGTATTGAAAGTAGTTTTTTGCTTGTTTTGTTTCAGTTTTTGCTTATTTCTACAAAAGGTATTGGTAAGCAAATTTTTAACTTCCTGGCAGTAGTGATTAAGTTTGTTTCAATTTGACTGGGCTACCAGATGCCCAGATTAGACAGTAAAATATTATTTCTGAGTGTGTCTGTGAAGGTGTTTCTTGTAACACCTCTGGTGTTTTAAATGGTGGACTGAGTGAGGATCACCCACACCAATGCTAATGGCACCATCCAATCCCTCAAGGGTTCTTAATAGAACAAAAAGATAGAGGAAAAGAACGACTTGCACTTTGCCGGATCTGCGTCTCCTATCTGCCCCTGCCCTGGGGCATCAGTGCTCTTGGCTGTCAGTCTTCAGTTTCAGACTAGGATTTTTTTTTTAATTTTATTTTATTTTTAAACTTTACATAATTGTATTAGTTTTGCCAAATATTAAAATGAATCTATACCACTGACTCCCCTGCTTCTCAGGCCTTTCGGTTTACACTGGAACTACACCACTGGCTTTCCAGGGCCCCCAGATGCAAGCAACAGATCATGGAACTTTTCAGCCTCCAACATATTCACATGAGCCAATCCTTCACAATAAATCTCTTTTGAAATATCTATATTGTATCTGGGATTCCCAGGTGACTCAGTGGTCAAGAATCAACCTGCCAATGCAGGAGACATAGGAGATGTGAGTTCAATCCCTGGGTTGGGACGATCCCCTGGAGAAGGAAATGGCAACCAACTCTAGTATTCTTGCCTGGGAAACCCCATGGACAGAGGGACCTCACAGGCTACAGTCCATGGGGTAGCAAAGAGTCAACATGACTGAACACAAACTCTCACATACATATTTGTATCTATAATTTTATTCTTCTGGTACTGTTTTTTTAGAAAACCCTAACTAGTATATTGTCTTTTGTGAGCCTTTTTTTTTTTTTTTAATTAACATCTGACTTGGTTTGCTTTTCAAATGAAAGATATTGATTAGTTATATATTTACCAAATTAAATGTTCTTAGTTCTTTCTTTAAACAAGGTTCAATATAAGTTCAATTTTCAAATGCAGCAAAGAGTTGGACATGACTTAGCGACTGAACAAAGTATTAAACACTTAAGCACTTAATATATTCTATCATTTCATATGTTCAGATTATCTATGGAATGTGTGGGGCTTCAGAAATTATTCAGCAATTCTAAGAAAAAGCTTTCTTTGATAACGCTGCCTTCCCTAAGTCTAGAAAAGACTGTGGAATGTTTAGTTTTTCAAACATTAGATAAGAGTCAATAGAATCTAAAGAAATGGTTTCAAAGATGCATCAGTTTATAGAAAAAAACTATCATCAGGGGAAAATCACATAGGCTGATCACTTTATGGTCACATTCTCAGAGTTAGTCCCTAAAATTCATGTGTATGTTGCCTATCAATGTGTAAGCTAAATTAATGACTACTTGAAGGAGGCAAGGTAGAGAATATAAGTGGCAGTAGCCTTTAAAGGACCAAAGACATTGAAGATTTCACATTCCTTGGGGCAAAGGAATTATTTGGGAAGCAAAGATGAAGTAAACATCTTACCAAGATGCAACTGGGAGAAATTCCACAAAAATGAAATGTATATTTCATGCATTATGTCTCACTCCAGTATTGTCATTTTTGACAGTGATGTGTTTTGGGAATATGTTACTTTATACTAACTCTTATAGTGTGCTTCTACTTACTCTCCTATATTTATATTTCACTGCCTGAAACATTAATGCCAAGTGTCAAATTAAGCTAATTCTAAGAAAATAATTACAAATGAATAGGGGAATATTGGCTTCATTCCATATTTAAAATTATATTCAAATCTTAATAAATACCATCCACCATGACTTTCAAAATTTTTCTGTAATTTTTAAACATACTTTTGAATGTTGAAAGTTAAGTCGCTCAGTCGTGTCTGACTCTTTGCGACCCCAGGGACTGTAGCCCACCAGGCTCCTCCGTCCATGGGATTCTCCAGGCAAGAATACTGGAGTGGGGTGCCATTTCCTTCTCCAGAGGATCTTCCTGACCCAGGGATCGAACCCAGGTCTCCCGCATTAGAGGCAGATGCTTTAACCTCTGAGCCACCAGGGAAGCAAAGTAAAACATACTTTTACACAGTAATTAGTAGATTGCCTTTCTTTTCTAGGTTTGAGAAAAAAAAGGTTAAAATAAAATATATAAAGAAGAAAAAACAATGGAGCATTAAGAGGACTTACTTTCTACATATTTTTTTTGAACTCAGAAGTTTTGAAAGACCAACAAGTTATGGGAATAAGCCATGACAGCTGACCAAGAGAAAAACTACACCATTTAATGACAGCTCTGTTTTTGTTGTTCAGTTGCTAAGTCATGATCCACTCTTTTGCAACCACAGGGACTGTAGCCAGTCAGGCTCCTCAGTCCATAAGATTTCCTTGGCAAGACTACTTGAGTGAGCTGCTATTTCTTCCTCTAGGGGATGGTCTCGATCCAGGGTTCAAATCCATGTCTCCTGCATTAGCAGGTGGGTTCTTTACCACTGAGCCAACTGGGAAAGCTCTAATGGAAACTCAGTCTGTTTAGTCACTCAGTTGTGTCCAGCGTTTTACAACCCCATGAACTGCAGCACACCAGGATTCCCTGTCAATCACCAACTCTGAGAGTTTGCTCAAACTTACGTCCATTGAGCCAGTGATGCCATCCAACCAATTCATCCTCTGAGATCCCCTTCTCCTCCTGCCTTCAATCTTTCCCACCATCAGGGTCTTTTCTAATGAGTTAGTTCTTTGCATCAGGTGGTCAAAGTATTGGAGATTCAGCATCAGTCCTTCCAGTGAATATCCAGGACTGATTTCCTTTAGAGTTGACTGGTTTGATCTCCTTGCAGTCCAAGGGACTCTTGGTCTTCTCCAACACCACAGTTCAAAACATCAATTCTTTGGTGATCAGCTTTCTTTATAGTCCAACTCTTACATCCATACATGACTACTAGAAAAACCATAGCTTGACTAGGCAGACCTTTGGTGGCAAAGTAATGTCTCTGCTTTTTAATATGCTGTCTAGGTTTTTTTTATTTTATTTTATTTTATTTTTAAAATTTACATAATTGTATTAGTTTTGCCAAATATCAAAATGAATCCACCACAGGTATACATGTGTTCCCCATCCTGAACCCTCCTCCCTCCTCCCTCCCCATACCATCCCTCTGGGTCATCCCAGGGCACTAGCCCCAAGCATCCAGTATCGTGCATCGAACCTGGACTGGCATCTCATTTCATACATGATATTTTACATGTTTCAATGCCATTCTCCCAAATCTCTAGGTTTGTCATAGGTTTTCTTCCAAGGAGCAAGCGTCTTTAGATTTCATGGCTGCAGTCACCATCTGCAGTGAATTTGGAACATAAGAACATAAAGCCTCTCACAGTTTCCACTGTTTCCCCACCCATTTGCCATGAATTGATAGGACCGGGTTCCATGATTGCTGCAGCCTGGCGGAGCAGAGACCAGAACCTGCCCCATGACTCTAGGGTGTGGCAAACTGCACCCTCATGATTGTCCTAGTAAGCATGCTGAGCGGACATTCTTGGAGCGGGACACTCTCCCTGCTCCACTTTACTGCCTACTCCTGCATCCGTCTCCATGGAAACAAAACAAGATATTCCTAATCAACAGCAGGGCCTGTGCTAATCAAACTCCCCAGTATCGCTCTTCCCTAATGATCTGATGTGACTACTGCCAATAAAAGTGAGAGCTGAAAGGAGCCATTTTGTCTTCCTGCCATGAAGAGCAAGAGGGCCCCCTGACTCCCTGCTTGCCAAATTATATATGTCTGTCTTTTCATTATGCACTTGCCCCCGTTTCAGATCTTTCTCACCCTCTGTGCGGGACGTGGCATGTGATCTTTGTTTTTTGAATACTGAGTTTTAAACCAGATTTTTCACTTTTCTCTTTCACCTTCATCAAGAGGTTCTTTAGTTCCTCTTCACCTTCTGCCATAAGGGTGGTGTCATCTGTATATCTGAGGTTACTGATATTTCTCCCTGCAATCCTGATTCCAGCTTGTGCTTCATCCAGCCCAGCATTTTGCAAGATGCACTCTGAATATAGGTTAAATAAGCAAGGTGACAATACACAGCCTTGACGTACTCCTTTCCTAATTTTGAACCAGTCCATTGTTCCATGCCTGGTTCTGTCGCTTCTTGACTTGCATAGAGATTTCTCAAGAGGCATGTAAGGTGCTGGTATTCACATCTCTTTAATAATTTTCTACAGTTTGTTGTGATCCACACAGTCAAAGGCTTTAGTATAGTCAATGAAGCAGAAGTGGATGTTTTTTTTCTGGAATTTTCTTACTTTCTAACTGCAATTTCATTTTCTTAAGAATGCTAGGGAATATGTTGATCTTCAAATTTATAGAGATTTGTAATCTGCTGGCATATAAAAAGGATTTTTGAGGGTTTTCTTAAGTACTTTAATGCAAGTTTGAATTCAAGACAGAATTTGAATATAGCAACCAATAGCTAAAACTAGCTTCCACTATTTAAAATAATACATTTTAAATCTTTATTTTCCAGTGACTTCTAGCTGTCATTGTTTCTGTTTAGTGTTGAGCTATGAATTTTGTTGTGTTTTTAAAAATAACGTATCTTTTTATCCAAGGTCACTTTTAAGATGTCCTGTTTTTGGTTTGTGAGGCGCTTGAATATAATAATACTTAAATGAGGGTTACCTTGTATTTGTCTTGCTTGTGGTATATAATAAACCTTAAATATTTAGTTTTAAATTAAAGAGTAAAGACTTATTATCATCCAAATATTGGTTTTGTTTAATTTTTTTCTATTCAGCCCTTTTGGTACTCTAAATATTACATCTCACACATTTTCACTATGTCTCATATGCCTCTTGTGTTTGCACGTTTGTATGTGTATGTGTGTTTTTTTTTAATTAAGTTATTATTTTTGACTCAGGCAGATTATAGTCTATTTTCCTACACTACAAAGCACTATTCCACTCTTCTGCTGTGTTCATTCATATACTTAATGGATTAGTTTGTTATTAAATCTATCTACTTAGTTCTTAATTTTGTTGGTAAATAAGAAGAACTGATGCTTTCAGATTGTAGTGCTGGATAAGACTCTTGAGAGTCCCTTGGACTGCAAGGAGATCACAGTCAATTCCAAAGGAAATCAATCCTGAATATTCATTGGAAGGACTGATGCTGAAGCTGAAGCTCCTATACTTTAACCACTTGATGCAAGGATCTGACTCATTAGAAAAGACCCTGATGGTTGGAAAGATTGAAGGAAAAAGGAGTGCCAGAGGATGAGATGGTTAGATACCATCAATGGCTCAATGACATTAATTTGAGCAAACTCTGGGAGATACGGAGGGCAGACTAGCCTGGCGTGCTGCACTCCATGGGGTGCAAAGGGTCAGAAATGGCTTAGGAACTAAAAAACAATGGCAAAATTTCACAATTCTAAAATTTTTCTTTACAATTCCTTTATAATTTCTTAACATCTGTATATTTTAAATAAATGTGTTTGTTGGAATAAATAAAAGGATTGCATGAAAGCTTTTTTCAAACTGATTTGTTTGGAATTCTTCATCTTGCCATCTGTGTTTTGATTGCACTAATTACATTAAGTTTCAAAAATATGTGCTTTGTAATTGCAAATCTGTAAAAAATAGATTACATTTTATTTATTTTTTTCTCCTCTTGCCCTCTCTATCTCTCTGTCTCTATCTCTGTTTCTCTTTCTTAATATGCTTGGTTACTCTTGATGGAGTGCCATATTCTATACATAAAGAAAAACAAGATAAAGAATCTCTGAATAATGCTAATTCCATCTTCTTTGGGAATTTTTTTTTTCCCCCCAAACTAGGAATATAAAAAAAAAAAAATCCCTTAATTCAAACAAGTTGTAAATTTATCTGAGTCTGGGCGCATTCCTTGTAATACATGTTTTACTTATGTGTCACTACTGAGGCAGTGCCCACAGACATCTCAGCTGAGGGATTAGGAGATATACTAAAACTGCCTTACTTCTTGGGAGGTCCTGAATTCTAAACTGGTCTAGTCTCCACCAGGGTCAGGAAGATCCCCTGGAGAAGATCATGGCAACCCACTCCACCATTTTTGCCTGGAGAATTCTATGGACAGAGGAGCCTGGTGGGCTAGAGTCCAAGGGGTCACAAAGAGTTGGACATGACTGAGAGACCAACACTTTCCCTTTCCACCATGAGACATTAGAAAACTCGATTGACTGAGCTTTCAGGGGCTTTCTGGTTGACATTTAGCTTCTTGCTTTGTGAAGCTTAAGAATTCCCAAAGTTCCTCAGAAGAAAAAGAATTCAATGCATCACACACCTTATTTAGTTCTCTTCTCCCCAGAATCATGGCCACTCATATAATGTGCCCCTGAGCATTCCAAAACTTCCAATTTTGTGTAAGCCAAGACCACAACATAGAGGAGAATTCTCCTGGATTCTTACCCTCTTTCTAAATTCTCAAATGCTGGACCTACACCAAGAATCAAAACTGCCCCAATGAGAAATGTTAAAGAAAAGGGATTCCAGTCCTCATGATTTCCTTGTCTCTACAGTTTAGGTCTCTAAAGCCCTGGTTGCCTCAATAGTCTTGAGGTACTTTCAAAAGGTTTTCATGGAAAAATAGCTAGCTTTTCTAGTTTTTCCTAATGGGAGTTTGGTCTTGTAGTTTTTAATAGGGAGAAACAAAAGTTTCTAAGCTAATTTAAGCTGTTATATTTTTATGTCTCAGGAGAATCCTGAGGAGGATAGGAAGAGAATGAGTGGATTTTGAGAATCTAAATTCCGTCATTTTACATATCTTATTTAAGTTCATTTAATTTATCATCTTTAAAGAAGCCCTTCTTAAGAATTACTGTTCTCATTTTACATTTAAAACTAGTGACATGGATTCATATTTGTCTTTTAAGAGTTTATTCAGAAAGTGAGTAGTAGGGGTCATACGGCAACCAAGTTCATCTGACTCGGCCCTGCCTGACATCCAATGCATCGTGATTTTAAATTTAATTACCTTAGGCAGTTTTGATTCCAACAAATATATTCCATCTATCCATGCAGTCAAGAGTGACCCCAGAAAAACTGTTTTTCTCAGAGAGTGCAAAAGGGTATTTCATATGTATTTGTAGCCCAGGAACCTTTACTACATTAATTCTGTCTAAACACAATTTATTTTAGTTTAAAATTTGTTGTTTTGTCATTCTCTCAATTGTTCATGAAGAAACAGTATAAAGTAAAACCCTTTTAATGTTCCTTATTATTTCCTCCATCTTTTTGTTCTATAAAATGAAATTCTCTAAATACTGATTATCTCAGAGTTAATTTTCTACCCATCACCATTATTATTGCTTGGCTTCTCTATCAATACATTTAATTAAATTCTAGACAGAACATGAACCTCACTTAATACATTGAAATTACTATTATTAGCTCCTAAACAAAGCATCCCTGGAGAAGGGAATGGCAACCCACTCCAGTATTCTTGCCTGGAGAAATCCATGGACTGAGAAGCCTGACAGGCTATACAGTCTATGAGATTGCAAAGAGTTGGACACCAGAATGAAGTGACTTTGTGCATACACACGCAAACAAAACATTCCAATTTATACATTCAGGTTAGAATTTAAAGAGCAGGGACTTCCTGGCAGTTCAGTAGTTAAAATTCTTTGCTTCCACTGCAGTCTGCATGGGTTTGCTCCCTGGTAGAGGAAATAATATCCTACACACTCCTTGGCACAACCAAAATTAATAATAATAATAATAGATACATTCTCCAAAAGTTACAAAAAATTATAATCGATTCACTACTGACCTAAGATTTTAATAAGTTTTAATGCAAAATTTAGAAAATTTAATTTGCATTAAAATTTATTAAAAGAGCTAAAGAGTTATAATAATTCTAAATATCTTGTATCTCTACAAATTTATATTGCTTATGTTTCCAGGTCCAAGTTACAAGGACACAAAAATATCTGTCTCATTGTTTTGCAATCATGTCTAAGAGAAATGATTTAAGCAAAATGTAGATCATTTTATAGAAACCATATATTTCTTTGTATATACAATTTTCTAAAGCTCCTCCTTCAGGTCAATAAATTCCCCCATTTTCTTTCATTCAGTTCAGTTCAGTTCAGTCGCTCAGTCGTGTCCGACTCTTTGTGACCCCATGAATTGCAGCACACCAGGCCTCCCTGTCCATCACCAACTCCTGGAGTTTACTCAAACTCATGTCTATCGAGTCAGTGATGCCATCCAGCCATCTCATCCTCTGTCATCCCCTTCTCCTCTTGCCCCCAATCCCTCCCAGCATCAGAGTCTTTTCCAATGAGTCAACTCCTCGCATGAGGTGACCAAAGTATTGGAGTTTCAGCTTCAGCATCAGTCCTTCCAATGAACACCCAGGACTGATCTCCTTTAGAAGGGACTGGATGGATCTCCATGCAGTCCAATGGACTCTCAAGAGTCTTCTCCAACACCACAGTTCAAAAGCATCAATTCTTCAGTGCTCAGCTTTCTTCACAGTCCAAATCTCACATCCATACATGACCACTGGAAAAACCATAGCCTTGACTAGACGGACCTTTGTTGGCAAAGTAATGTCTCTGCTTTTGAATATGCTGTCTAGGCTGGTCATAACTTTCCTTCCAAGGAGTAAGCGTCTTTTAATTTCATGGCTGCAATCACCATCTGCAGTGATTCTGGAGCCCAAAAAAATAAAGTCTGACACTGTTTCCACTGTTTCCCCATCTATTTCCCATGAAGTGATGGGACCAGGTGCCGTGATCTTAGTTTTATGAATGTTGAGCTTTAAGCCAACTTTTTCATTCTCCTGTTTCACTTTCATCAGAGGCTTTTTAGTTCCTCTTCACTTTCTGCCATAAGGGTGGTGTCATCTGCATATCTGAGGTGATTGATATTTCTCCCGGCAATCTTGATTCCAGCTTGTGCTTCTTCTAGTCCAGCATTTCTCATGATGTATTCTGCATATAAGTTAAATAAGCAGGGTGACAATATACAGCCTGACGTACTCCTTTTCCTATTTGGAACCAGTCTGTTGTCCCATGTCCAGTTCTAACTGTTGCTTCCTGACCTGCATACAGGTTTCTCAAGAGTCAGGTCAGGTGGTCTGGTATTCCCATCTCTTTCATAATTTTCCACAGTTTATTGGGATCCACACAGTCAAAGGCTTTGGCATAGTCAATAAAGCAGAAATAGATGTTTTTCTGGAACTCTCTTGTTTTTCGATGATCCTGCGGATGTTGGCAAATTGATCTCTGGTTTCTCTTTTATTAAGGACCAGTTAATTAAGAACATTAATTTTTGACAAATAAATATATCTTTAATTTATTTAAAATACTTTGAAGACCTGGAGATGCTACATAAATTATCTTTCAAGTACATATCACAAAGTTTCCCTTTCAATTGAGTTTAAGTTTCAAATATGGGCTACAGTCCAAAGAGTGGCAAAGAGTTGGACCCAACTGAGTGACTGATCAGCAGCAGTTTCAAATATAAGTTTAAAAAATTGTTTGTTTGTTTGTTCTCTGTATGCATTGTCATAGGATGAATGTCTTCTATTCAAATGATGGAGTATCACATTCAGAGTATCCCATTCAGCCTGGGTCTTTTCCTGGCAACAAAGAAGCACAAATCTTTCCATACTAAAAGGAATCCCTCATGTTTCTGCCAAAATATAGTTACATGATCTCCTGGTCCTTTCCATTGTCACTCTCCCTTCTCAACTATACATAATTATGGAAGAAAAATTCAGAAAAATGTAAATAGGAGACTGATTCACCTAGCATTTACACTTTACCTGAAATAACATGTCCTTTTGAAAATATTGAAGTTGTGTCTCAAACTTTGAATGCTTCATATGTACTGGTCTACTACACACAAAACACTATTAAAACCAGTCAATTTATGTTGCCAAATTTTTATTACAAATGAATTAAGCAAGTAGTGATTGGGAAAAGCAATGACTGTGATATTCCAAATAAAAGACAAACAACATTTATTCAGTGCTTCCTTATGCAAGATTCCACAGATTTAAAAGAAAACAAGAAATGAATAAGACTATCCATTTTATTGGGTATCCATTCATTAGTTACAGAAAAAGACCTAACATTACAATACAGTGTGATAATTACTGTAATAATTATGTACAAAATGTTTCAGGAAAATTAAAGAGAGAAGGATTACTCTGCCTAAGTAGGGAGGACTTCAAAGAAGAAATACTATTTGAACTGTCATAGAGTAAGCATCCATGCTTTTCATAAAGTAAAGAGACAGAGGAAGTGGCAGTAAGGAAGAGATTGAGGACTTGGGTGATAACTTGTTCATTAAGCAGGATCTCATCTGAAATCACCATTATGCAATTTCTGTGGCAGCTCAGGAAAGTTAGAAACACAACAGGAATGAGTGTAGTATCCCGGTCCCATTAAGCCTGCTTGGAATATCAGGCTCTGGCTAACACAACCTCCAAACTGTTTCCTTGAATTCTCACATTTCAAGAAATAGAGCATCAAAACTACAATTAGAGAACTGACTTGAATAATCAAGAAATGCTTCTTCATAGCTAATAAAATGTATTTGGGTTTACTGTCACATTTCCACCCAGTATTTATAATCTCATTGAAGGGGTGGGAGTGACATGCAAGCTATTACTAGCAAAATCTAGGACACAAATCTCACTAGCGATGACCTTTTCATTGTTTCTTTGTCTCTGAAATGTTAACACATTTTTGATTAATTAGGGTAGAGAACTCTCTCAATCCATTACAGGAGTGGTTTCAGTTTGCAACTAATTTACAGATGCACCATATAACCAAGCAAAAGCTACAAAATGAATGTTAGTGAGCATACACGCTATTATGGTGTTCCTCTGTGACTAGTGACATGTATGTTTAGCCATGTCTTGAAAACATCAATTTCAGGTCATTTTTAGAAAGCAAAGCTATAGTTGAAACATTTCCAGTTTTGTATGAGTGTGTATTTTGTAGCAGGTTAGGAGATTTCACAGCATGCTAGGTAATTAACAGCATGTGACATAATGATGTAAGTGTTGTGAATGTGTTTACATTGTGTAATGTCAATATTCTATATTGTCAGTGCCTGAACAAAGAAACAAAATTTACAGAGTACATTTGGACTATATCCATACTAGCTTTTAATTAGTTTTTGTTAATCATCATTTTTTTTCAATAGAATCATATTTCTAAATTAATTCCACTTAAGTAGTTTTACTTTAAACACATACACATGTATATCTGTGTGTGTTTTGTGTTTTTAACGCATCTGTTAATATGGGTATTTGTGATAAAGTAATCATGCAGTTCCTGGGGGTGCAAAGAGTCGGACATGACTGTGTGACTGAACAACAATTCAAAACAATCACAGAAAATGGAGAAGGGAATGGCAACCCACTCTAGTATTCTTGCCTGGGAAATCCCATGAACAGAGGAGCAGTCCATGGGTTCTCAAAAGAAGTAGGACACGACTTACCAACTAAGCAACAACAATCATGGAAAAGGATCCTATCTCTATGTTTAGTATTTCCAGCTTAGGAAAATGAGGGAAATTGGCATTATCTTCTTTGTCTTATTTCTTTTCCTTTTTAACTTTTTGTTTGTTTACTTATTTCTGAGAAACTTCGATCTCCTCTACTCTTCTTTCTCTTTTTTCATTAATAAAAATATTTTTCTTTTTCCTTCCAACTCTACAATTTGGATCTTAACATGTTCAATGTTAGATGAGGTGTACACTCAAAGATTCCGGGTCTGTTGAATATGGAAAATTGTGGCAAGGATATGGTTGAACAAAATGCATCTATTGCTCATAGTTCTCCATGAGGACTGTTGTCTATTCTGTCTTGCTGTGTCCCATCACTAAGAGACTGAGCATACTAAATTTACTGTGAGTAGCAGTTTAGCAGACTGCCAGATAGTGATGACAGTGTGCTTATGTTTCCCTCTAATATTTCACTTTTCAGATTCTCTTGGGAAGGAAATCTTCCAGAATAAGTGTAGTCTGGGTAGTGACTCATCTGAGTTATTATCACTACTTTCTTTTTTTCCCCCAATTCGGACTTTGTCCCAAGAGTTTTATCTTTTTTCGTTTCATCAGTCTTTGAATTCCAGAAAATGTCATCCCCAAGAGATCCGGCTAATGACAGCAATGGGAATTGTGCAGCTAATGCCAAGTTAACCTAGATTGTGACCTAATTTTTTATTGTTTTCAGTCTAGGAATGAGTCAAACTAGTAGCATAACTGTGAGAACTTCATCTCTTCTTAATCTTCTCAACAGCTTAGTTCCTGGGGAAAAGATCAGTCTGTTGATGGCAATCCAATTCCAAGGCATTTCTTGTGTGGTTTGGGGAGGAAAGGTCTCACATATTCCAATAAATACAAAGACATATCAGGAACTCAGAAAATAAGCTGAGTTCAGCAAGTGCTATCAGTGAGGTAGCAAAAATTCTTTGCCAACACTACTTTGGAATTATTTTCACATGGAATTGTTCAAGGAACTATAAAATGTGAACTCTGGAAGCACGAGAATCCTTCAGATATTATTTTAAAAGCTGTAAAATACAAGCCATTCCTAATAAATTAAATTAAGGTAATATATGCATATACACATGTATCAGTAATTTTATAAATGTATATATCCTGGTGTTTTCAATTTCTTATGAAATTGTCCATTCATATAATGCAGAATATTAGTCTGCATTTTCCATATGAAAAACAATTCACTTTCCATCCATAATAAAGTGAACTCATTGCTTTTAACCAAGAAATAAATTATTGTAAACTTCACAGAGAATATTATATTTTAAAATATAGTGATAAGACTAGATATTTTACACTGACACAGATCTTTTCCCCATAATAATTCATACTTGAGGCTGACAGAATTATTGAGGAATTTTCTTTTATATAAAACTGATTTTGTTTTTATTTTTATGCCTCAAATATTTGCTAAAACGCATTACATAGTTCACAGATTTCACACAGCCTCTGCCGAGGGATAAGTCACTCACGTTTGTATCATTAACTGCTGTGGAAAGTCTAGCCCTTTGGCTGCCTGTGGAAGAGTTTATGAGTGTTTTATGATGTTTCTTGGTTATACTGTATTTTTACAACTGTTGCAAATAGACACAAATGTCATAAATTACTGAAAAAGTTATCCTCAATCCCTCTGAGTTTAATAAGGAACAGTTACAAAAAAGGGAAGTTTGCAAGTGCCACTAAAGTCCGCTTGATGGATTCCACATGTAGAATACTTTCAGATTTCTGAGTCAGACTGGTTAAACTTCTAATGTTTATCTGTTTCCTTTCTTTGATGCCATTTTAAATGTACCCTTAATTATGGATAAATTGACTGTTTGGTAATAAATACAGCTATTTGTTTCAAGTAAATGATCCACACTGGCTACCTTTCAGATACAACCAGTGCAATAGATGCAACCAGTAGGTAAATGTGTCCACCCCCAAATCAAATTATCTACATAATGTGTCCAGCAAGTTTCTACAGCTATAATCTTTCAAGTTGATCATTAATAGCATTTGGAGAGCTGTCATTGAGATACTACATAAACTTAATGTTTCATCTAAAAATTTAGTTAAAATCACACAAATATGAATGTAACCACACATCTATTATTACTAGAAAACATATTTAGTGCCAAATATAGGGCTTGGAATGATACTAAGTACTATGTATGGATTCAAAGAGGTAAAGGTGGAATTTAGAATATAGAAGACATATTTATAACTATTAATAGAGGATGAGTCTAAGATTTAATTTATGTTACTGATTAGTAAAGGTAACATTGTGATGGAGAAAAAGCAGCCTAGCAAGGGAAATATGCTTGAGAAAGACAGCATTGAAGTCCAAACTTTATCAAAATTGAACTTAAATAATTAAAAATGGATTCAAGGAGCTATATCCAGGAAGAATCTTTTTAGGTGCCTCTATTTTAGCAAATAAAGCTGCATGAATTGGTGAAGAACAAGTCATTTCTATTATAATATTTCCCAAAATAATCAAAAACAGTGAACAATATAGAGGTAATATGAGACACTCAAAGAAATAGGAAATCCACAATCTTTCCATTATTCAAAGCAATTTAACTGATTTAACACTACTAACTTAATGCTTTACTAAATCTGGTAATAATTAGGAAAACTAACTGGTTATAAATGCACTTCTCTTCTTGTCTTTCAAAATTCTTCTGAACATGCTCAAATTAGAATAATTAAAAATGAAGGCAGTGGTAGAGGGATGTAAACTAGATAACACCAAAAGCACAACTATTGGCTCTTAAGTAATTGAACATCAGCTGACTGTGAAAGTAAATACTTTGTGGAGTGCCTTAGATGAATTATCTCAAATCAACCTCATGTAAGCCATTAATAGGGATCTTATTATTCTCCCAGTTTTATAAATTATAAAATGTAGCCTTGTTAATATAAGACTTAGGGAAAATCAAGAGTTAATAAAGTGATGGAGAACAGCATTGAGCAAATGAAGTTTGTCCAATGACGGTATTAACAAATACTCCCTAATGAGATATAAGTATGAGGCATATTTGAATTCAAGTTTACTCCTAACTTTGAATTTTATTATATATGCTCACACATATACACACCTGTATATTAAATATTACATATTAATTTTAAGCAACTCCTGAAATATATTTACTATCTATATCTACAGATGTATAAATTTATAAATGTATAATATAGAATATATAAAAATATAATATATGTGTAAATTTATAAGTATATAAAAGATATATTATATAATATGGACTATATTTTTTTACATATATTTAAGGAGTTGAATTTTTGGTTCCTATTACTGGTTATTGCACTTGATTCAACAAGTTCCTAATTCTATGTTGTTCGTGATCCTAGTTACTAGTCATAATCACACATTAAATTTAGCCTAGGATTAACAATACTCTTAATAAATCTAATACCCAAAAGTATCACATTGAATATCTCTCAAAAGATGATCATGTATTTTCTTTCAACAAATTATTCTAATACTTTGTGAAGTTATCTTAACTGAACTTTTATACTAAGTTCATTGACTTGCTTATCTAAAATCATATATAACTAAAGAGTTTAAATATATATATATATATATATATATATACACACCATATATAGTATTTACTGTACATAGAGAGAGAGAGAGATACTTAGGATGTAACTCTTGGAAACAAATTCTTAATGCCTGAGATAGGGTGAAGCATTGAAAAGCTGATTCAGCCTGAAATCAGCATATGAAAACTAACTTTAAAATGTCTACTATTTTACTAGAAATTTTAATATATTCCTATGAAACTCCCTTTCTTTCTGCTCAAGCATTTTTATTTTTAAATACATATCTGTGTCTTCCTTTACAAATAAAAATAAATGGATATAACTCAGGCATCAACATTTCTTTTTTTTCAGTCTTGGTACAATAAATAAAAATAATATGGAAAAGCTAGAACTTCTACCTAATGCAAATAAGACAAACACACATCACTGAAATTAGTCTGTGTTTTAAATTGTTCAAGGGGAACCATAAAGATGCCTAAGGGTAAATGTAGTTGATGTCTTCTTCACTTCTATCATAATTGTGTTTTTGTTCTTTCGCTGCGTGTATTACCATTATCAAACTACCGTGTATTTCATTCTTGCCTGTGGCAATGCAGTGGCCCCCGCTAGCAGAACTCGGAGCCGCATGAGGACTACATTAGGAAAGGAATGTTTTATTTAAGGACTAGGCTGGTAACTCACTACCATATTTCCCTTTACAATTTGCTCACTCTAATTGCTGAAACATTTCCTGCTATTTCAGAAGAGCAAGGACCACAAAAGCCTACATATGAAATGCCACCAGGTTTACCCTAGAGGAGCACGTTTGTTCTGTGACCTACATTTGACGGCATTTTAAACACATCTTGTATGACTCCTTTGTGTTCTGTCTCCTAGTTCTTCCGAATTGAACCTCTGAACTTCGTGCAACTCTGAAATGAGTAATTAATGAAGCATCAGTGTTTGGAAGCTTTCTCAATGAAAGCCAGTGAGACAGAACACAGACAAATGAACCCAGAGACACACGTGCACAAAGAATTGCGGTCTGAAAAACTGATTCAAAAATGGATCTGAGATTATTGAACTGTTTTCTCCTGATAGCTTCAGTCTAAAAAGGAAATACTATATCATTGTAAAATAGTGGAATATCTATGGGATAGATCACTGGTAAGTAGTAGAAGTAATTCTTTTTTTAATTACAGTTTTAAAAAGGATTTAGGAATGAATTGGAAATGTATTGATCAAGTGTATAAAGATAAATAGCAATTTTCCATTCTATTATAAAAAGTTTTAAATAACTTAAATAGTATTCCCAATATGAACAGATTTCTTGTGGATATTTGAAACATATTCTTTATTTCTGGCATTTATTACAAGTGTCTTGTGAAGACACAGCTAAATTCTTCAACTCTGTGAGCTCTCTTTGTCCAGAACATCTTGTACTTCTTACAACTCTCAAAATAATAGATGGTAAATGTAAACAGATCAATATACAGACAAACCAAACATACTTTAATCAATAAAATTCAAATCTTAAATTCTAAATTCCTAGTACTTTTCATGTATTCAATATAAGCAGAACACTAAATATTTTTAAGGCTTACAGTTTCATTTGGGGTATGATTTCAAATATAGTAAAGGCTTAAATCAGTATCTTTTCAATATCACAATCATTGACTAGCCAGGGAGAAAGGTGGCTTCTTTAGTTAAGGTCACAGGGAGTAAAGACGAAGAATATGCCTTTTAAACATTTTCCCAGATATTGTTATAAGGCTTTGGCATTTTTTTTTTGACCAAATAGCCCTACAATTAGTGATTCTGTTGTTTTGTTTTGTGTTCATTTCCACAATGACAAGTCACCTGTTTGGCCAAGGTATTCTATTGATAACTGTAAGTTTCAAATTTCATCATGCATTAAAATCTTATGGGGACTCAATCAAGGGTTTTTATGTTTTCTGTATACAGAAAATTTCTATTACCCCAGAACATTCCTTTATTTCACTTTCCAATCAATCTCTCTCTGCCAGAGGCATCTGCTATTAGTTTTGCTAGTTCCTGAACTTCATAAAAATGAAATTCCACCTTATAACATTGATTTAGACAATTTCAGGGGAAAACAATCTTTAACACCCAAGTAAATTTTGTAGCATTTCAATATCAGGTCAACACCTATTTCATGAACTTTTAAGATAAAAGTTGTCTAATATGCAATCTCTATTAATTAGCATCATCTTTCTCTATATTCGAAGATTAATATTCTCTCCTTTGATAGTTCAGTTGCTCAGTCATGTCCAACTCCTGAGATAAACTGACCATAAATCTGAATTCTATACACTCGGAAACATTTTGTAGAAAAAGAAAAAGAGCTGTTGTGAAAAACATTAGCGAATTCAAAACCTCTTTTCAAATATCAAGCATTATTAAGTACTGCAAGAATAATCTTCTACCCTGTATACATTCCTAAGAAAACAGTTACCTTCTCACTGTCTATTCAAGTGAAGAATATTCAGACTTCAAAATCTTTAGTCCCTTGATACACGCTAAATTCAATGCACCCTTTAATTCTTTTTTTTTCATACTAAAACTTTTACTTTATTTATTTTTTATTTTTAAATATAAATTTATTTATTTTAATTAGAGGTTAATTACTTTACAATATTGTATTGGTTTTTCCATACATCAACATGAATCTGCCACAGGTATACACGTGTTCCCCTTCTTGAACCCCCCTCCCTCCTCCCTCCCCAGTGTGTAAGACAGCAAAAGAGACACAGATGTATAGAACACCCTTTAATTCTTGTGTCCCTTATGTTACAAATTCCAACTACTAGAAAGAAAATCAGAGAAGGCAATGGCACCCCACTCCAGTAATCTTGCCTGGAAAATCCCATGGACTAAGGAGCCTGATAGGCTGCAGTCCATGGGGTCCTGAGGGTTGGACCCGACTGAACAACTTCACTTTCCCTTTTCACTTTCATGCATTGGAGAAGGAGATGGCAACCCACTCCAGTGTTCTTGCCTGGAGAATCCCAGGGACGGTGGAGCCTGGTGGGCTGCCGTCTATGGGGTCGCACAAAATCAGACACGACTGAAGTGACTTAGCAGCAGCAGCAGAAAGAAAATAACCTATTCCCCAACTACCTGTCCAGTTTAACCTCCTGTTCCTTTCTCTTTTCCTGACTAGATTTTAGGTCCAATAGTTTTCCTTTTTTTTCTTCTAATTTTTATTGGAGGTTAGCTGCTTTACAATGTTATGTTAGTTTCTTCGGTACAACGAAGTGAATCAGCTATATATGTACATGTACCCACCCCCACACACACCCTGCCTTTTTTGGATCCCCTTCCTATTTCAGTCACCACAAAGCACGGAATAGAGTTCCCTGTGCTATATAGTAGGTTCACAGTGCTGCTGCTGCTGCTAAGTCACTTCAGTCGTGTCTGACTCTGTGGGACCCCATAGATGGCAGCCCACCAGGCTCTGCCATCCCTGGGATTCTCCAGGCCAGAACACTGGAGTGGGTTGCCATTTCCTTCTCCAATGCATGAAAGTGAAAAGTGAAAGTGAAGTCACTCAGTAAGTGTCCGACTCTTCGTGACCCCACGGACTGCAGCCTACCAGGCTCCTACCTCCATGGGATTTTCCAGGCAAGAGTACTGGAGTAGGGTGCCATTGCCTTCTCCAAGTTATCTATTTTATACACAGGATCAATAATTCATGTATGTCCAGTCATTTTCAATGCCTTGAACCAACCCCAACTTTTCCTGCCCAGGGCCTCCATACATGCTGACCTGCCTTGAGCTTTCTTATCTCTGCTTTTTGAGAGACTCACATCTCCTTCTTCCTTTATCACCAATCAATATCATTTTACTTATTACCTCTTCAGAGAGGCCTCTTTTGATCATTCTCACCTCTGCTTTTGCCCTCTCAGAGCACTATGGATTTTAGCTCATGGAACACATACCAGTGGTAATTGCCTATAAGGAAAAATAATCTGAAAAATAGTCTAATGACACCAAAGATCATGCTCCTAGGGCATGCTAGTGATAAAGAATCCACTTGTGAAATGAAGGAGAGTTAGATCCCTGGGTCAGGAATCTCCCCTAGAGTAGGAAATGTCACCCCACTCCAGTATTCACCTGGAGAAGCCCATGGACAAAGGAGCTTCGCTGGCTACAGTCTATGGGGCCACAAAGAGCTAGACACGACTGAGCACACACATACATACCCAATGGTCAGATCAGATCAGATCAGATCATTTGCTCAGTCGTGTCCGACTCTTTGCGACCCCATGAATTGCAGCACGCCAGGCCTCCCTGTCCATCACCAACTCCCAGAGTTCACTCAGACTCACGTCCATCGAGTCAGTGATGCCATCCAGTCATCTCATCCTCTGTTGTCCCCTTGTCCTCCTGCTCCCAATCCCTCCCAGCATCAGAGTCTTTTCCAATGAGTCAACTCTTCGCATGAGGTGGCCAAAGTACTGGAGTTTCAGCTTTATCATCATTCCTTCCAAAGAAATCCCAGGGCTGATCTCCTTCAGAATGGACTGGTTGGATCTCCTTGCAGTCCAAGGGACTCTCAAGAGTCTTCTCCAACACCATAGTTCAAAAGCATCAATTCTTCGGCACTCAACCTTCTTCACAGTCCAACTCTCACATCCATACATGACCACAGGAAAAACCATAGCTTTGACTAGACGAACCTTTGTTGGCAAAGTAATGTCTCTGCTTTTGAATAATGAAAAAGAATTTGAAAAACAGTCTAATAACACCAAAGATCATGCTCCTTTTTATGTATCTAGAACTTAACATTTTTACTGAAATAGTAAGAATTTTCAAAGAACTGAAGGCTTTGCCTTTCTGAATAAGAAAGCAATGACATGTGTTTGTTAATTGCCTTCCCTTGCCCTGGAGTCAGAATCCCCAGAGCTCTTTTCTCCTGTTCACTCAGGTGATGTCTGTGGAAGGGGGACTCTGCTCCTTGAAGCATCCCATGTATATTAACCCTAACATCGGAGTAACACCAATCTCCTGAGTAGTGTTTATGCTTGACATGCTATCAGGAAGCTGAGAAAACACTTTCTAATTTCTCTCTTCAAAGGAAAGAACCTCTTACTTCAACAAGATTGAGTTATCTAAGCATACAGGAGCCTCTTTCTATTTAATTTTGTTTTCAAGATGTCAGCTATTTCTCTCTATTCCTCAGGTCCTTATCTTACCAACTCAAAGAATTTGTATGACAGAGGAAAATGGACTCTTGTTCTTTTAAGAAAACTGATTTAGGAAACTATATCAGGGCTAAATACTGTCTTAAAGTTATTTCTTGATATGTCCACTGCCTTCACCGTTCAGTTCAGTTCAGTTCAGTTGCTCAGTAATGTCTGATTCTTTGCGACCCCATGGGCTGCAGCATGCCAGACCTCCCAGTCCATCACCAACTTCCGGAGTTTACTCAAACTCATGTCCACTGAGTTGGTGATGCCATCCAACCATCTCATCCTCTGTCATCCCCTTCTCCTCCTGCCTTCAATCTTGAACAGCATCAGGGTCTTTTCAAATGAGTCAGTCCATCACCTGAGGTGGCCAAAGTATTGTAGTTTTGGCTTCAGCATCAGTCCTTCCAATGAATATTCAGGACTGATTTCCTTTAGGATGGACTGGTTGGATCTCCTTGCAGTCCAAGGGACTCTCAAAAGTCTTCTCCAACACCACAGTTCAAAAGCATCAATTCTTTGGCATTCAGCTTTCTTCGTAGTCCAACTCTCACATCCATACATGACCACTGGAAAAGCCATAGCCTTGGCTAGACGGACCTTTATTGGAACAGGAAACCTGTATCTTGTCCATCATTTGCTAGTGCTGATTTTCCCATGCCCTATGATACCTCTACAGCAGGACCGACAGTTTTAGGGACCAACGAAAGGAGAATGTCTCTTGTAAGTATTGCTCATTTGTCTTTCCCTGTGTTAACGGAGACAAGCACTATGATATACTAAATTAGAAATAGAAGGTGGAACCGAGGTCTTTTGCATAATTCGTCATAAATTAGAAGAGACACATGCTTGAGCCTTTTTAATCAATGAAAAGACTGTTCTTTCAATGACTATGTTGTGGTTCTTAGCCTAGCAGTACTACAGCCAATGGTGGTGTGACTTCTGCTATTTTAGTCATAAAATACCTATGTGAACTCCAGATGTTGCCTATGAAGCCAGTTGTTAATGGGGCAAGAGAGGATTCGTTCCATGCCCATTTTCTACTTTGGTGCTGAAACGAGAGCTCGTCCACAGGCTAGATCCCACCCACAAGCCAACTTGCACCTGCAAAAGTCTTCAGTCTGGGGGCTTTTAAATCACAAACAGACACTCTGACTCAGTCTTCCATATTAAAAATTCCATAGCAGAGGGGAAAAAAAAAAACACTCCATAAACTTAGAGCTTTAATTCCTTAATGAATTATGTATGTGCTGTGAGATATACAGACAGACATAACTTGATTTCCTATTCTGAATACTGAACAGTATATTGTGATGTGGACCAAGACCATTTCAGGGTCATACTTGTGAGTAAACCAAAATGTTATCAAGATTTGCTTTAACTGAGGAAACTGGGAATTCCAAACTATTCATAAAACATCACTGACAACGCTAAAGCTCAAGATGAAAATGCCATCTACTTTTACAAGTTAACTCTATGGTCTTTGGAGACATAATGCATGTGAATATACTGCCATAGACTGAAGTCCATTTTTCACAAATTGTGCAAAGGCTTATTTATAGAGACTTGCCCCTGCAATCACCAAGTTTCATTTTAGACTCCCAATGAACCAGAAACCCAAAGCTAAAGTGTTCTACAGTCACCAGCTTTCTTATACTTTTCACCTGGAGTCATAAATCTTGTCTTTATATCCTTGGGGAAGGAGTGCGTTCTCCTGAAAACTTGGGCCAAGTTCACCTGACACTTCTCATGAGTCCCATTTAGGGTTTTGTAGGAAAAAAAAAAAGTCAAATCAAAATAATGTTCGCCAGTTTTAGATTTCATTAAAAAAAAAAAAAAAAAAAAACACAGACACATGTGCCATGTCCCAAGACACTTATTTTAATAGTAATCTGGAAGACAAAAATGGCATCAGTTCAGACTGTCAGGACTAACTTGAGAAACACACAGAAGACTCAAATCAATCCCCCTAGCCCTAGGTTATCTCTGAAAATGAGGCCAAAGGAAGTTTAGCCATGGAAGTTGACAGCATATGTAAGCACTCAGTACTCAACTATGTCATTATTATTAACGTTGATGTAAATGCTCTGAGAACTCATATGTTCCATCCACATGAGCACATAAACAGTTAATATCATGCTCATTGTCTGCTGTTGTCAAAGGCAGGCTGCCCTGTCTTTTAGATAAGTGGAAGCACACAGGCGTAAGTGTTGGAACTTGGGCATGAACCTTCCAGTAGAGGGCCTCAAAGGCAAGCATTGTTCAAGATAAGTCCTTCTGGATTTCCTTTCTGGAGAGGCATATCATTGTTCTCACTCTAAGTCGCCTCCTGACTCTTCTGCAAACTAACAGCATTGATAGATAAGACGTAAAAAGATAAAATTCAAAAGTCATAGTGCTCTTTACCACCTAAATGGAAAGAAGTCAGGATAATCTCAAGGAAGAAATTATGTTTAGTAGCTAGGCAGGAAAATGAATTGAACTTCAAGAATGCTAGTAATATTCTTTCTTCATTGGGTTAGCAGTCATATGTGTGTGTTCTCTTTGAAATGATTTGTCAATGTGCAAATTGGTTATATGTGCTTTTATATATCTATCATACTTAAAAAAAAAAAAAAAGTTTACTAACCCAATCAAAACGTGGGCCAAAGAACTAAACAGAGAAGACTAAAAGAAGACATACAGATAGCTAACCAAACATGAAAAGATGCTCAACATCACTCCTTATTTAAGAAATCAAAACCACAATAAGGTAGCATCTCACTCCAGTCAGCATGGCCACCATCAAAAAGTCTACAAACAATAAATTCTGGGTAGGGTATGGAGAAAAGGGAACTCTCTTACACTGTCTGTGGGAATGCAAACTGGCACAGCCACTATGGAGAACAGTGTGGAGATTCCTTAAAAAACTGGAAATAGAACTGCCATACAACCCAGCAATCCCACTGCTGGGCATACACACTGAGGAAACCAGAATTGAAAGAGACACATGTGCCCCAATGTTCACTGCAGCACTGTTTACAGTAGCCAGGACATGGAAGCAACCTAGATGCCCATCAGCGGACAAATGAATAAGGAAGTTGTGGTACATATACACAATGGAATATTACTCAGCTATAAAAAGAAACACGCTTGAGTCAGTTTTAATGAAGTGGATGAAACTGGAGACTATTACACAGACTGAAGTAAGTCAGAACGAGGAACACCAATACATTAGAGCATATATATGGAATTTCAAAAGATGGTAACAACGACTCTATATGCAAGGCAGCAAAAGAGACACAGATATAAAGAACAGACTTTTGCACTACGTGGAAGAAGGCAGCAGTGGGATGATTTGAGAGAATAGCATTGAAACATGTATATTACCGTATGCAAAATAGATGACCAATGCAAGTTCGATGCATGAAGCAGGGCACTCAAAGCCAGCGCACTGGGACAACCCAGAGGGATGGGATGAGGGTGGGAGGTGGGTGGGGGGTTTGGGATGGGGACGTATGTACTCCTATATCTGATTCATGTCAACGTATGGCAAAAAAACACCACAATAGTGTAAAGTAATTATGCTCCAATTATAATAAATCAGTTAATTTTTTAAAGTTTACTAAAAAAAGGTGTCATTACACTGTGCTCCAAAAGATAAGTACTTGGAAAAATAATGGAAAATAGTGGGCAGGGTTGAATCTTCAGGCCTGTTAGAGTCAAAACATGGAATTCCAGAGAACAGGGCATGACTTAGACAGTGATGAAGTTAGAAATGAAAATTATGAAAATAAAGACAGTGTTTAAAGCCAGGCTTACTGCATACACTTGAGAAGAAGAAAAAGTTTTAAAAGTTGTTGCTTCTTTCTGGATCTATAGCTCATTTAAAATTTCATACCCAGAGATACAAGAGATAGAGAAGAGCCTGACAGTCAGGTCCTACACTAGAGAATGTACTAGATTCAATTTGTCAAATTTCAAATAACACCACTAAACAGGAACCTAACCCACCAATATAAGACCTGGGCCTGAATTCAGAACTTCAGCAAAGAGCAAGAGAAAAGCTGAGAGAGAAGAGTATGGTAATAAACTGAGGTAAATGAAATTAATCTTTACAAAAAGCGAACACCCAACAACTCTCTCAAAGCGTCTGTGGATTAAAAACAAATGAACAAATAAATTTGCAGCATTCTCCTCTTAACAAAACATTAGATAAACGGGAGAGGTGGATTGCTTACATATGAGCAGCAATTAAACAAGCCCTCTTCTCATCAGAAATGCTACTGAGAGACGATAAAGAGCATCCTTTCAAAGTGTTCATTAAAAAAAAAAATACTGTCACAAGAGTGTATACTACAAAAGTATAGGTAATTTAAAAAAATCATATATTCATATTGAGATCTCCCCCCTCCCCCATTTGGACAACCATTGTGGAAGAGCTAATGAAAGACTACTGAAACAAGAACCGGCTGTATCTTAAGAAAAAGAAATGCAAAGCAAACAATAAATGAGTGTTCTGAAACTGGTTATGTTATCTCTTCTAATTAAATAATAGTGTAAACTAGAAGCATGCAGGCTGCGTTGGACCCCGAGGCAGAAGCGCACCGGCTGTGACGGACTGTGCAGAAGCGTGGCCGAGAGGAGCTACCCCTAGACTGGGGTCAGGGGCGGCGGCTGAGAGGAGCAACTCAACGCCCAGGGAGCGGTGGCTGTGCGGACACAGGAGGGCTGAGAGGAGCTACTCCACGTTCAAGGTCAGGAGGGGCTGCTGTGAGGAGATATCCCTTGTCCAAGGTAAGGATCAGCAGCTGTGCTTTGCTGGAGGAGCCATGACCCCATGTCCAAGGTAAGAGAAACCCAAGTAAGACGGTAGGTGTTGTGAGAGACATCAGAGGGCAGACACACAAACCATACTCACAGAAAACTAGTCAATCTAATCGCACAGACCACAGCCTTGTCTAACTCAATGAAACTAAGCCATGCCCTGTGGGGCCACCCAAGCCAGGTGCATCAAGGTGGAAAGCTCTGAGATAATGTGGTCCATTGGAGAAGGGAATGGCAAACCACTTCAGTATTCTTGCCTTGAGAACCCCATGAACAGTATGAAAAGGCAAAATGAAAGGATACTGAAAGAGGAACTCCCCAGGTCAGTAGGTACCCAATATGCTACTGGAAATCAGTGAAGAAATAACTCCAGAAAGAATGAAGGGATGGAGCCAAAGCAAAAACAATACCCAGTTGTGGATGTGACTGGTGATAGAAGCAAGGTCTGATGCTGTAAAGAGCAATATTGCATAGGAACCTGGAAGGTCAGGTCCATGAATCAAGGCAAATTGGAAGTGGTCAAACAGGAGATGACAAAGTGAACGTCGACATTCTAGGAATCAGCGAACTCAAATGGATTGGAATGGGTGAATTTAACTCAGAAGACCATTATATCTACTACTATGGGCAGGAATCCCTTAGAAGAAATGTAGTAGCCATCATGGTCAACAAAAGAGTCCGAAATGCAGTACTTGGATGCAATCTCAAAAACGCCAGAATGATCTCTGTTCATTTCCAAGGCAAACCATTCAAGATCACAGTATTCCAAGTCTATGCCCCAACCAGTAATGCTGAAGAAGCTGAAGTTGAATGGTTCTATGAAGATCTACAAGACCTTTTAGAACTAACACCCAAAAAAGATGTCCTTTTCATTATAGGGCACTGGAATGAAAAAGTAGGAAGTAAAGAAACACCTGGAGTAACAGGCAAATTTGGCCTTGGAATATGGTATGAAGCAGGGCAAAGGCTAATAGAGTTTTGCCAAGACAACGCACTGGTCATAGCAAACACCCTCGCCAATATCACAAGAGAAGACTCTACACATGGACATCACCAGATGGTCAACACCGAAATCAGATTGATTATATTCTTTGCAGCCAAAGATGGAGAAGCTCTATAAAGTCAGCCAAAACAAGACAGGGAACTGACTGTGGTTCAGACCATGAACTCCTTATTGCCAAATTCAGACTGAAATTGAAGAGAGTAGGGAAAACCACTAGACCATTCAGGTATGACCTAAATCAAATCCCTTATGATTATACAGTGGAAGTGAGAAGTAGATTTAAGGGACTAGATCTGATAGATAGACTACCTGATGAACTATGAACAGAGGTTTGTGATATTGTACAGGAGACAGGGATCAAGACCATCCCCATTGAAAAGAAATGCAAAAAAGCAAAATGGCTGTCTGGGGAGGCCTTACAAATAGCTGTGAAAAGAAGAGAAGCTAAAAGCAAAGGAGAAAAGGAGAAAAGGAAAGATATAAGCATCTGAATGCAAAGTTCCAAAGAATAGCAAGAAGAGATAAGAAAGCCTTCCTCAGCGATCAATGCAAAGAAATAGAGGAAAACAACAGAATGGGAACGACTAGAGATCTCTTCAAGAAAATTAGAGATGCCAAGGGAACATTTCATGCAAAGATGGGCTCGATAAAGGACAGAAATGGTATGGACCTAACAGAAGCAGAAGATATTAAGAAGAGGTGGCAAGAATACACAGAAGAACTGTACAAAAAAGATCTTCATGACCAAGATAACCACGATGGTGTGATCTCTCACCTAGAGCCAGACATCCTAGAATGTGAAGTCAAGTGGGCCTTAGAAAGCATCACTACGAACAAAGCTAGTGGAGGTGATGGAATTCAAGTTGAGCTATTCCAAATCCTGAAAGATGATGCTGTGAAAGTGTTGCACTCAATATTCCAGCAAATTTGGAAAACTCAGCAGTGGCCACAGGACTGGAAAAGGTCCGTTTTCATTCCAATCCCAAAGAAAGGCAATGCCAAAGAATGTTCAAACTATCGCACAATTTCACTCATCCCACACGCTAGTAAAGTAATGCTCCAAATTCTGCAAGCCAGAATTCAGCAATACATGAACTGTGAACTTCCAGATGTTCAAGCTGGTTTTAGAAAAGGAAGAGGAACCAGAGATCAAATTGCCAACATCTGTTGGATCATTGAAAAAGGAAGAGATCCAGAAAAACATCTATTTCTGCTTTATTGACTATGCCAAAGCCTTTGACTGTGTGGATCACAACAAACTGTGGAAAATTCTGAAATATATGGGAATACGAGACCACCTGACCTGCCTCTTGAGAAACCTATATGCAGGTCAGGAAGCAACAGTTAGAACTGGACATGGGACAACAGACTGGTTCCAAATAGGAAAAGGAGTATGTCAAGGCTGTATATTGTCACCTTGCTTATTTAACTTCTATGCAGAGTACATCATGAGAAACGCTGGGCTGAAAGAAGCACAAGCTGGAATCAAGATTGCCAGGAGAAAATCAATAACCTCAGATATGCAGATGATACCATCCTCATGGCAGACAGTGAAGAGGAACTAAAAAGCCTCTTGATAAAAGTGAAAGAGGAGAGTGAAAAAGCTGGCTTCAAGCTCAACATTCAGAAAACTAAGATCATGGCATCCGGTCCCATCACTTCATGGGATATAGATGGGGAAACAGTGGAAACAGTGTCAGACTTTTTTTGCGGGGCCTCCAAAATCACTGCAGATGTTGACTGCAGCCATGAAATTAAAAGACGCTTACTCCTTAGAAGGAAAGTTATGACCAACATAGATAGCATATTCAAAAGCAGAGACATTACTTTGCCAACAAAGGTTCATCTAGCCAAGGCTATGATTTTTCCAGTGGTCATGTATGGATGTGAGTGTTGGACTGTGAAGAAACCTGAGTGCTGAAGAATTGATGCTTTTGAACTGTGGTGTTGGAGAAGACTCTTGAGAGTCCCTTGGACTGCAAGCAAATCCAACCAGTCCATTCTAAAGGACATCAGTCCTGGGTGTTCATTGGAAGGACTGATGCTAAAGCTGAAACTCCAATACTTTGGCCACCTGATGGGAAGAGTTGACTCATTGGAAAAGACTCTGATGTTTGGAGGGATTGGGGGCAGGAGGAGAAGGGGACGGCAGAGGATGAGATGGCTGGATAGTATTGCTGACTCAATGGACATGAGTTTGGGTGAAGTCTGGGAGTTGGTGATGGACAGGGAGGCCTGGTGTGCTGAGATTCATGGGGTCGCAAAGAGTCAGACATGACTGAGTGACTGAACTGAATTGAACTGTAAGCTAGAAATTAGAACCATAACTAATTTTTTTTATTTAATAAAAAGTTTGCAGTAAAGTTTCTAGAGGCCATTAACAAGCAAAATGATAGACAAAATATTTATAAACTACATAAGAATCTTATGTTGTAGGGAAGGACTGCTGCTGCTGCTAAGTCGCTTCAGTCGTGTCTGACTCTGTGGGACCCCACTAGGCTCCTCTGTCCCTGGGATTCCCCAGGCAAGAATATTTGAGTGGGTTGCCATTTCCTTCTCCAATGCATGAAATTGAAAAGTGAAAGTGAAGTCGCTCAGTCGTGCCCGACTCTTAAGAACCCCATGGACTGGAGCCTACCAGGCTCCTCTGTCCATGGGATTTTCCAGGCAAGAGTACTGGAGTGGGGTCCCATTGCCTTCTCCATAGGGAAGGACAGGAAGGTAGAATAAACTTTGTTGGAAAAAATGTGTCCTTTTACTCAACAGAGGGTAAAGAATGCCTCCCAGGTGGTAAAGAATCCACCTCCCAATGCAGGATCCACAGGAACTAGAGTTTAATTCCTGAATCAGGAATATCCCCTGGAGAAGGATGTAGCAATCCACTTCAATATTCTTGCCTGGAAAATTCCACGGACAGAGGAACTTGGAGGGCTATAGTCCATGGAGCTGCAAAGAGTTGGACAAGACTTAGAGAGAAAGCAGTCAACAAATATTAATATTTACATAAGACTATTCATGTGCTTCCCAGTGGTAAAGAACCTGCTTGCCAATGCAGGAGATGCTGGAGACAAGGGTTCAATCCCTGGGTCAGGAAGATCCCCTGGAGGAGGGCATGGTAACCCATTCCAGTGTGCTTGCCTAGGGAATTCCATGAACAGAGGAGCCTGATGGGTTATGATCCATCGGGACACAAAGAGTCAGACATGACTGAAGCGACTTAGCACTCATGACAATTCTAAGTGCTAAGGGTTTGCACAGATTCTGGAGAAACCGTGGACCACCCTGAGTGGAGCCGAACAGGTTGTAGCAGTGGGTGGTGAATACAGTTACGGATGTAGCAAGGAGGCAGACTCTAGGGTGTTCGATTTGGTAAAGTGATCGGAACATGCTTTCACTTCTTTGGTGTAATGAAGAGTCGAGCTCCTTGTGTTTGTTGTTTGACTGCTGAGAGCTTTTAAGCCTTACCCAGCTCTTCCCTTTCTGCCTAGCATCTGGGCAAGCTGATAAGAAAACCCGGTGCTCTTTCCTTTGGTTTCCGCAGGAGACACAAAGTACACAAACCACTATCTGCAAACAGACATCCTCATCCAGACTCTACTGCCTAAACGTAATAAAAACTCCAAGCCAGTCTTTTTCCTGCTCTTTCAAGACATTGCAGACTCCCTTGGGAGTGGTAGTGCTCTTCCCAAAATACCTCCTTATGTGAGTGATAAACTTTTTCAGCCCCTCTTGGTGTTCCTGGCACCATGAGCATTTGCATCTGAATCAAATTTTGAGCCGCTTTCACAGATGGTGGGCCCTTGGAGTGTTTGAGCAGGTGTAGACATTATCGGACTTATATTTTTTAAAAATCACTTGTTTTCTCTGTGCAAAATACACCAAGGAAGGCAGACAATACAGCAGGAAAACTGTTCCAAGTTATTGCAATTGTCTAGACCCAATGCTCCCCAAACTTTTTTCCCTCTAGGAAGCCCACATAGAAATTAAGACTGTCTGTGTGGTACAGTAGGAAAACAAGAAGCTGTTCAATGTCGGAAGTTATTTCCAGTTTCTCTGGTTCCTTCAGATCTCAGTGTACATCAGATTTGTTATCTTGGTATCCTTGAGACATATTAGGTAATAATATTGCGAAAGCTTGTATGAAAGAGTGATGGTTTACACTCAGTGGCAGGAAGCAGTGAGAGCCAGGAGCACTTTTAAAGGTAAAGCTACTGGATTTGCTTGTATGCATGTAAATTTCCAAGGATTTGACATCAACAAATGAAAGGATGGAATTGTCATTTCTTGAGATGAGAAGAAGTTGGGAGGAGCTGGTTTAATGGGACAAAATATAAAAGGTTATATTTTGATAAGTATGTTTATCAAAAAGACTTTACCAATCACTGAAGGTAATCATTCAAAACCATAGCCTTCATTTTGCCAGAACTGCTTTCTTAAAAAGTTAAAACCAAGTGGTAAAATGTACTATCATCTTTTTTTTTTGGTCATAGGCAATAATCCCAACACTATGTTTTATCTGAAAATGTCTTTATTTCCCTGTTGTTCTTGAATGACATCATTTCCAGATACAGAATTATAGTTGATAATGCTTCTCTTTCAGTACTTCAAAAATGTGGAGGCATTTCCTTCTGGCCTCAAGGTTCATCTACTGTCCTTTGAATTAGTATTTCTTTGCCTACTGTGCTGGTTATTTCTAGATGCCTTCAAGATTTTTCCTTCAACTGTAGTTCCAGAACTTAATTATGATGCATCTTGCCTTGGGTTGCATGAATGACAAGTCGCTTCAGTCATGTCCATCTCTGCAACCCTATGGACTGCAGCCTGCCAGGCAAGGACACTGGAGTGGTTTGCCAATCCCTCCTCCAGAGAATCTTCCTGAACCAGGATCTTATGTGTCTCTTATGTCTCCTGCATTAGCAGGCGGGTTCTTTACCATTAACCCCACCTGTATATCATTCACTCAGCTTCTTGAGTCTGCAGGTTTTGGCAAATTTGGAAAGAGTTTTTACCATTATTTCATTGAATACTTTTTCCAGTTCTATTCTCTGCACCCTCTGATTTTGGCCAAAAATATGAATGTGACCTCCTTTATTATTCTACAAGTTCATGGGACTCTGTTGAATTTTTTCACGCTATTTCTTTCTGATATTCAGATTGCACAAATTCTGTTGATCCATCCTCAAGTTAGTTAATTTTGTTCCTTTATCATCACTGACGCCCACCAGTGTTTTATTTGTTTTTCTGATTTGTTTTTTCAGTTACGCATGCTTTATTTGATTTTCGTTTTATAATTTTTTACTTATTTGTTGAGATTTTATAATTTTTATTTGTCTAAGAGAATTTAAGCTTCTTATTGAAATATTTTATGGTGGCTGTTTTAAAATATTTGTCAGATAATTCTAACATCTAATTTTTCTTGCTCTTGGTGTCTGTTAATATCTTCTCTTATACACAATGTGATTTTTCTAGTTTGATATAATAAGTGTTTTCTCAATTACACTCTGAAGATTCTAAATATTATAATGTAAAACTCCAGGGTCTATGTGCTGCTGCTGCTAAGTCGTTTCAGTCGTGTCCGACTCTCCTTTATTTTTTATTATTTTTTTTAATTTTGGTTAAAAGTCAAATGATGTAAAGCATGCTATTTTAACCATATTTATACATTTCAGTGGCATTAACTACATTCACATTGTTGCTTCAGTTTAGGAAAGTGAAAAATTTTGGAGATGCACGATGGTTAGAATCTATATATATGTTATTAAAATATAATTGATTTACAATATCATGTTAGTTTTGGATGTAGAACACAGTGATTCAGTTATACATATATATATATTTCTTCACATACTTCGCTCTTATAGGTTACTGCAAACCTATTGAGTATAGTTTCACTGAGCTATACTGTAGCTGTATTATGTGGAGCAAGGGCAGAGAAGCCCCAGGAGGACGGTAGGCGCTGGAGTGGCATTGCGTGGCGCTGGAGCAACTTAGAGGAAATCCCCCATGTCAAGGGCAAAAAAGAAGCCACAGCAAGATGGCAGGAGGGGGGAAATTGCATTTTAAATCAAACCCCATACCCCACCAGACACAGAGGGCTCAAGCAAACCTTGTGCACACCAGGACCCAGAAACCCCACAGAGACTGAGACAAAAACTGTGTTTGAGCATCTCCTACAGAAGGTACACAAAGGGTAGGGGCTCCGGATGCAGTAAGACCTGGGTGTTTGCATAAGCCCTCTTAGGAGAAAGTCGCCATTAACCAACCATAGAGCCGCCAGAACTTACACAGGACTGGGAAACAGACTCTGGTGAGGGCACAAACAGAACCTTGTGTACACCAGGACCTGGGAGAAAGGAGCAGTGACCCTACAAGAGACTGACCCAGACTTGCCCGTAAATGTCCGGGACGTGCCGGTGGGTGTGCAGGAGTCTCCAGTGGAGGTGCGGGTTGGCGGTGGCCTGCTGCAAGGTTGAGGGCACTCAGTGCAGCAGTGTGTGCATGAACCTTCTGAAAAGAAGGTCACCATTATCTTCATTACCTCCACCAGAGTTTGGCCCCAGATAAATATCAGGGAGGGAACACAGCTCCACCCATCAACAGAAAGTTGAATTAAAGATTTACTGAGCATGGCCCTACCCATCAGAAAAAGACACAGTTTCCCCCTCAGTCATCTCTCCATCAGGAAGCTTCCATAAGCCTCTTATTCTTCTCCATCACGAGCAGCCAGACTGAAAAACCACAATCACAGAAAATTAACCAATCTAATCACATGGACCACAGCCTTGTCACACTCAGTGAAAGCTCTGAGCCATGCCATGTAAGGCCACCAAAGATAGATGGGTCATGATGGTCCACTGGAGAAGGGAATGGCAAACCATTTCAGTATTCTTGCCTTGAGAACCCCATGAATAATATGAAAAGGGAAAAAGATAGGACCTGAAAGATGAACTCTCCAGGTTTGGGAGGTGTCCAATATGCTACTGGAGATCAGTGGAGAATAACCAGAAAGAATGAAGAGACAGAGCCAAAGAGGGGGGAAAAAAAGAAAAAAAAAAAAACAGTTGTGAATGTGACTGGTGATGAAGCAAGGTCTGATGGCTATGGAAGAAGAATACTGAATAGGACCCTGGAATATTAGGTCTATGAACCAAGGCAAATTGGAAGTGATCAACAGAGATGGCAAAAGTGAACATCGACGATTCTAGGAATCAGCGAACTAAATGGAGTGGAATAGGCAAACTTAACCTCAGATGATCACTGGTATTCTACTAACGAGGGTAAGAATCCCCTAGAAAAAATGGGTGGTAAAGCATCATAGTCACAAAAAGAGTCCAAATGCGGTACTTGGATGGCAATCTCAAAAACGAAAGAAAGATCTCTCTTTGTTTTCAAGGCAAACCATTCAATATACAGTAATCCAAGTCTGTGCCCCAACCAGTAATGCTGAAGAAGCTGAAGTTGAATGGCTCTGTGAAGACATACAAGACCTTCTAGAACTAGCACCCAAAAAGATGTCCTTTTCATTATAGGGGACTGGAATGCAAAAGTAGGAGGTCAAGAAATACCTGGAGTAACAGGCAAATTTGGCCTTGGAATACGGAATGAAACAGGTCAAAGGCAAATAGAGTTTTGCCAAGAGAAGGCACTGGTCATAGCAAACACTCTCTTCTAACAACACAAGAGAAGACTACATATGGACATCACCAGCTGGTCAATACTGAAATCAGATTGATTATATTTTATACAACCAAAGATGGAGAAACTCTATACAGTCAGCAAAAACAAAACGAGGAACTGACTGTGACTCACATCATGAACTCTTATTGCAAAATTCAGACTTAAATGAAGAAAATAGGGAAAAAAGTAGACCATTCAGTTATGACCTAAATCATGTCCCTTACGATTATACAGTGGAAGTGACAAACAGATTCAAGGTATTAGATCTGATAGACAGAGTGCCTAAAGAACTATGGACAGAGGTTCGAGACATTGTACAGGAGGCAGGGATCAAGACCACGCTCAAGAAAAAGAAATGCAAAAATCAAAATGGTTGTCTGAGGAGGCATTGCAAGCAGGTGTGAAAAAGAGAAGCAAAAGGCAAAGGAGAAAAGGAAAGCTTACATATTTGAATGCAGAGTTCCAAAGAATAGCAAGTAGAGATAAGAAAGCCTTCCTCAGTGA
>NW_020867400.1:0-76521 GCF_003369695.1 Bos indicus x Bos taurus | reverse complement strand
GGCACCGCACTCCAGTACTCTTGCCTGGAAAATCCCATGGACAGAGGAGCCTGGGGCTGCAGCCCATGGGGTCACTAAGAGTCGGACACGACTGAGCGACTTCCCTTTCACTTTTCACTTCATGCATTGGAGAAGGAAATGGCAACCCACTCGAGTGTTCTTGCCCGGAGGATCCCAGGGACGGGGGAGCCTGGTGGGCTGCCGTCCATTGGGTCGCACAGAGTCAACACGACTGAAGTGACTTAGCAGCAGCAGCAGCAGGGGGTTTTTGGCAACAGTTATAAAGTGGGACAGTCAGCTTTCGAGGTGACTTTGGTTCTGGGCTCTGCTTCTGTGGCCTTGGTGCAAGACTTCACACCTGTGCCCTGGGGCAGGATTCAGTGTTCTCCCCTCTTATTAATGGGCCAAATCTTTGGCCCCTTTATACCCTGCTCATGTCTAACTACCTGCCTATCCTCTCTTGCGACGTGGGGACCCGAGTCATTGGGAAAGGGGCAGAAACTGCTCTGGCTTCTTCCTGCTGGACAGGAGGGTTGTGGGGTCCTGGTCCCAATGCCCACACTGTCAGGGTGCATTTTTGGAGGGAGATGAGAGTCTGTGGAATGAGAAAGCTGCTTGTTCTAGCGTAGTCCGCGTGTCAACCAGCTGGTATCCTTGTTGCATCAGCATCTGGAGATTTTATTTGTATTCTAGAAGAAATAAACTTAACAAGAAGGTTAGAGATACACGGCCTGAAGATTAATAGAAGTAGAAAACCTGCCGAGGGGCCTAAAAGAGGCTAGTCAGGAGAACCAAGGCCAGACATTGGTCTGTGATGTTGGGGCTTCTCTAGGTAAGAGAATATGCAAGAATTGGGGTTCATGAAATCTTTACTTGAAAACATCTAACTGTCTGAAGACCTGTCCTGCCAGTTTTTCTTAGAGCACAAAACGCCTCATTCATGATTTCTACCCTGAATTCCTTTCTGTGGGTGTTAGAAGGTCAGCAGCTGTAGTGGCTCCTGATTTCATCTTTGTAGAGGCAGATGGCAAGTGCCAGCTTCCAGCCTCAGACTCCCTTCATGGCCATAGATTTGAGCACGGTTTTGGGGCCATATTGTGATCATTTTGTCCCATGATGTTAGGAATGTTTGTCTAGTAAAGGTGTATTAGGAATGCTCATTCCCAGGTCTAGCGAAGATGTTTTGATTGTCCACTCAATGTGCTGTTACTGGATTAGGCTACGAAAGTAGCAAAAGTCCTGGATCATATCTGCCTTACTAGTAGTCTCTTATAGTGCATGAAATATTCCTTCTTTTGGCTTCTTCTCATACTTAGAGTTACATTATTATAATCATTGATCTCATATCAAAGATAGATCATCCCTTTTATTAGAGACTCAGTCACACAATTGGTAATGGAAAAGACAACAATTCTGTTGTCTCACTAGCAGTAATTAGTAACGTCTGTTGGCTCACTGTTGTCTCACTAGCAGTAATAGTAACGTCACAAGGAAGAATTTAAGAGCTTCTATTAGGGGTAGCCCAGTATTTACCTTGTCGTCTGACTTAGTTTGGTTGAATGACCATAAGCTGGTGTTAATCCTCTGGTTGTAGATCATGGAGCATCTGCTCTTTATCCAAAGGTTGATTATGAAGTTAGTCTTCAGAAACAAACTTAGAATGTCCTCTTATTAACTTAATTAAATTTTATAACAACAAATAATTATTTCAGAAGTGAATCTTAATAAACACTAACCTTAATTAACAAAACTAGGATTTAATATCAGTGAGACAAATTTTTTTCTACCATTACCCTAATTTTTATTAAACATGTCCAAGGTAAGGAGCAATGGCTGCGCTTTGCTGGAGCAGCTGTGAAGAGATACCCCATGCCCAAGGTAAGAGAAACCCAAGTAAGACGGTAGGTGTTGCAAGAAGGCATCAGAGGGCAAACACACTGAAACCATACTCACAGAAAACTAGTCAATCTAATCACACTAGGACCACAGCCTTGTCTAACTCAATGAAACTAAGCCATGCCCGTGGGGCAACCCAAGATGGGCAGGTCATGGTGGAGAGATCTGACAGAATGTGGTCCACTGGAGAAGGGAATGGCAAACCACTTCAGTATTCTTGCCTTGAGAACCCCATGAACAGTACGAAAAGGCAAAATGATAGGATACTGAAAGAGAAACTCCTCAGGTCAGTAGGTGCCCAATATGTTACTGGAGATCAGTGAAGAAAATAACTCCAAAAAGAAGGAAGGGATGGAGCCAAAGCATAAAGAATACCCAGCTGTGGATGTGACTGGTGATAGAAGCACGGTCCGATGTTGTAAAGAGCAATATTGCATAGGAACCTGGAATGTCAGGTCCATGAATCAAGGCAAATTGGAAGTGGTCAAATAAGAGATGGCAAGGGTGAATATTGACATTCTAGGAATCATCGAACTGAAATGGACTGGAATGGGTGACTTAACTCAGATGACCATTATATCTACTACTGTGGGCAGGAATCCCTCAGAAGAAATGGAGTGGCCATCATGGTCAACAAAAGAGTCTGAAATGCAGTACTTGGATGCAATCTCAAAAAGACAGAATGATCTCTGTTCGTTTCCAAGGCAAACCATTCAATATCACAGTAATCCAAGTCTATGCCCCAACCAGTAACACAGAAGAAGCTGAAGTTGAACGGTTCTATGAAGACCTACAAGACCTTTTAGAACTAACACCCAAAAAAGATGTCCTTTTCATTATAGGGGACTGGAATGCAAAAGTAGGAAGTCAGGAAACACCTGAAGTAACAGGCAAATTTGGCCTTGGAATACGGAATGAAGCAGGGCAAAAACTGATAGAGTTTTGCCAAGAAAATGCACTGGTTATAACAAACACCCTCTTCCAACAACACAAGAGAAGACTCTACACATGGACATCACCAGACGGTCAACACCAAAATCAGATTGATTATATTCTTTGCAGCCAAAGATGGAGAAGCTGTATACAGTCAGCAAAAACAAGACCAGGAGCTGACTGTGGCTCAGACTATGAATTCCTTATTGCCAAATTCAGACTTAAATTGAAGAAAGTAGGGAAAACCACTACATTCAGTTATGACCTAAATCAAATCCCTTATGATTATACAGTGGAAGTGAGAAATAGATTTAAGGGCCTAGATCTGATAGATAGAGTACCTGATGAGCTATGGAATGAGGTTCGTGACATTGTACAGGAGACAGGGATCAAGATCATCCCCATGGAAAACAAATGCAAAAAAGCAAAATGGCTGTCTGGGGAGGCCTTAAAATAGCTGTGAAAAGAAGAGACGCGAAAAGCAAAGGAGAAAAGGAAAGATATAAATATCTGAATGCAGAGTTTCAAAGAATAGCAAGAAGAGATAAGAAAGCCTTCCTCAGCGATGAATGCAAAGAAATAGAGGAAAACAATAGAATGGGAAAGACTAGGGATCTCTTCAAGAAAATCAGAGATACCAAAGGAACATGTCATGCAAAGATGGGCTCAATAAAGGGCAGAAATGGTATGGACCTAACAGAAGCAGAAGATGTTAAGAAGAGGTGGCAAGAATACACAGAAGAACTGTACAAAAAAGATCTTCACGACCCAGATAATCACGATGGTGTGATCACTGCCCTAGAGCCAGACATCCTGGAATGTGAAGTCAAGTGGGCCTTAGAAAGCATCACTACGAACAAAGCTAGTGGAGGTGATGGAATTCCAGTTGAGCTATTCCAAATCCTGAAAGATGATGCTGTAAAAGTGCTGCACTCAATATGCCAGAAAATTTGGAAAACTCAAGTGGCCACAGGACTGGAAGAGGTCAGTTTTCATTCTAATCCCAAAGAAAGGCAATGCCAAAGAGTGCTCAAACTACCGCACAATTGCACTCATCTCACATGCTAGTAAAGAAATGCTCAAAATTCTCCAAGCCAGGCTTCAGCAATATATGAACCGTGAACTTCCTGATGTTCAAGCTGGTTTTAGAAAAGGCCGAGGAACCAGAGATCAAATTGCCAACATCCACTGGATCATGGAAAAAGCTAGAGAGTTCCAGAAAAGCATCTATTTCTGCTTTATTGACTATGCCAAAGTGCGGGGAGCGAGCTCCGCCCCTGGCAAAGGTCATGAGGAAGGAGGCTTGGCATACGCAAAGGCGGGATCAAGCCTCAGGAGTCTCCCTGGAAATTCTCGAGCAATCTACCCCCAAAACCAGAGTCTGCCTACTTTCTGCTTTGTGCTTTCACCTGTCCCCCACTACCTCTCTCTGAAAAAAGAGTTAGCTTACAGCTCCAGTTAATAATTCCTGGGTGTGACAGTGTTTCAACCTACAAACTCCCTTGGAAGTCCTCTAGCCTGCCTGAATAGGTTTTTCCGGCCACATGTGATTGCTCAGAGCCTCCAAACTGTGAGAGGCATGAGATGTTCTAAACTGTCTAAATACAGATTCCTTTGAGCAGTCAAAAGGTTGATTAGAAATTGTATTGGTGAAGGGATTTTCACTTGTTGGGCCAATATTTGCTGCTAAGTCTCCATATCCCTTACCTGCTGTGTCCCTGGCAGTGTATTGATTAATATAATTGGTGTAAATAGTAGCTTTAATGTTTGTAACCTGGGACCCTTGAGTTAATTCTTTTTCTTGTTATAGCCCATCACACCTTTGCTCTGTAGGAATGCAACTTTATCTAATACTTTTTGGAGGCTGGCGCCTGACTTTAGAATAATCACCTTTAGAGGAAAAGGCCTCCGGGCCAGAAGATGATGCAAATCACCTAAACTTTTGCATATGATATGTTTGCAGGAAGAAAGCCTGGCTTACTGCATGACTCTACCCCTTCCCCCATTATCCTCTATGCATAACTTAAGGTATAAAAACTACTTTGGAAAATAAAGTGCGGGCCTTGTTCACCGAAACTTGGTCTCACCATGTCGTTCTTTCTCTTACCTTCTGGCTGAATTATTCAGCCTCTTTTCTCCACTGAATTTCCTCACTGAGCTATCCTTATTCTATTACTCTTTATATCCTTAATTAACGTTTAATTAAGCAGTTGTTTCCTGATCCTTGCCAACGCCGTCCCCGCTTCGAATTCCCTGGATCCACCGGGGCTGGACCCCGGCACCAAAGCCTTTGACTGTGTGGATCACAATAAACTGTGGAAAATTCTGAAAGAGATGGGAATACCAGAACACCTGATCTGCCTCTTGAGAAATCTGTATGCAGGTCAGGAAGCAACAGTTAGAACTGGACATGGAACAACAGACTGGTTCCAAATAGGAAAAGGAGTACATCAAGGCTGTATATTTTCACCCTGTTTATTTAACTTCTATGCAGAGCACATCATGAGAAATGCTGGACTGGAAGAAACACAAGCTGGAATCAAGATTGCCGGGAGAAATATCAATAACCTCAGCTATGCAGATGACACCACCCTTATGGCAAAAAGTGAAGAGGAACTCAAAAGCCTCTTGATGAAAGTGAAAGTGGAGAGTGAAAAAGTTGGCTTAAAACTCAACATTCAGAAAACGAAGATCATGGCATCCGGTCCCATCACTTCATGAGAGATAGATGAGGAAACAGTGGAAACAGTGTCAGACTTTATTTTTCTGGGCTCCAAAATCACTACAGATGGTGACTGCAGCCATGAAATTAAAAGGCGCTTACTCCTTGAGGTTATGGCCAACCTAGATAGCATATTCAAAAGCAGAGACATTACTTTGCCAACAAAGGTCCGTCTAGTCAAGGCTATGGTTTTTCCTGTGGTCATGTATGGATGTGAGAGTTGGACTGTGAAGAAGGCTGAGCGCCAAAGAATTGATGCTTTTGAACTGTGATGGAGAAGACTCTTGAGAGTCCTTTGGACTGCAAGGAGTTTCAACCAGTCCATTGGGAAGGAGATCAGCCCTGGGATTTCTTTGGGAGGAATGATGTTAAAGCTGAAACTCCAGTACTTTGGCCACCTCATGCGAAGAGTTGACTCATTGGAAAAGACTCTGATGCTGGGAGGGATTGGGGGCTGGAGGAGAAGGGGACGACAGAGGATGAGATGGCTGGATGGCATCACTGACTTGATGGACGTGAGTCTGAGTGAACTCCGGGAGTTGGTGATGGACAGGAGCCCTGGTGTGCTGCGATTCACGGGGTCGCAAAGAGTCGGACACGACTGAGTGACTGATCTGATCTTATTAAACACAGCCAAGACTAATTTGCTTTTAATATGTTTGGTCTGTTGACTGTAGATGTCATAGGTCTGTCATCAGTTTTTGTTGAGGTGGATTTTTTCTTCTAGAGTTCCCACTATACTTTGAGATTTCTTTGAGACAGGCTTTTTATTTACCTGATAAGGTTGTTCTGGATGTCTGGCTCTAGGTGAGTGATCACACCATCGTGGTTATCTGAGTCATGAAGATCTTTTTTGTACAGTTCTTGTGTGTATTGTTGCCACCTCTTCTTAATATCGTCTGCATCTGTTAGATCCATACCATTTTTGTCCTTTATTGTGCCCATCTTTGCATGACATGTTCCCTTGGTATCTATAATTTTCTTGAAGAGATCTCTAGTCTTTCCCATTCTATTGTTTTCCTCTATTTCTTTGCATTGATCACCAAGGAAGCCTGTCGTATCTCACCTTGCTATTCTTCGAAATTCTGCATTCAAATGGGTATATCTTCATGACCAGACAACCATGATGGTGTGATGGCTCATCTAGAGCCATCTTGGACTGGGAAGTCAAGTGGGCCTTAGGAAGCATCACTACAAACAAAGCTAGTGGAGGTGATAGAATTCCAGTTAAGCTATTTCAAATCCTAAAAGATGATGCTGTGAAAGTGCTCTACTCAATATGCCAGCAAATTAAAAAAAACCCAGCAGTAACCACAGTACTTGAAAAGGTCAATTTTCATTCCAATTCCCAAGAAGGCAATGCCAAAGAATGTTCAAACTAGCGCACCATTGTACTCATCTCAATCGCTAGCAAAGTCATTATCAAAATTCTCCAAGCCAGGATTCAACAGTATGTGAACCAAGAACTTCCTTATGTTGAAGCTGGATTTAGAAAAGGCAGACGAACCAGAGATGAAATTGCCAGCATCCGTTGAATCATGGAAAAAGCAAGAGAGTTCCAGAAAAACATCTACTTCTGCTTTATTGAGTATGCCAAAGCCTTTGACTGTGTGGATCACAGGAAACTGTGGAAAATTCTGAAAGAGACGGAAATATCAGACCACCTTACCTACCTCCTGAGAAATCTGTATGCAGATGAAGAAGCAGCAGTTAGAACCGGACATGGGACAACAGACTGGTTCCAAATTGGGAAAGGAGCCTGGCGTGCTTCAGTCCATGGGGTTGGAAAGAGTCAGACACGACTGAGCAACTGAACTGAACTGATTAACGTAATAGTGAATATTTCCCAGTTTACATGAGCCTGAAACTCATATAGTTTAATTTTTCTTGAATTCAGAATCGCTTGATTTATAAACGCTTACTTTACTGTATGTGTTTTAGTCGCTCAGTTGTGTCTGACTCTTCGCAACCCCATGGACTGTAGTTCACCAGTCTCCTCTGTCCATGGAATTCTCCAGGCAAGAATACTGGAGTGGGTAGCCATTCCCTTCTCCAGGGGGTCTTCCCGACCCAGGGATTGAACTTGGCTCCTCTGCATTGTGGGCAGATTCTTTACCATCTGAGCCACCAGAGAAGCCCTACTTTTCTTTCAGTTCAGTTCAGTTCAGTGGCTCAGTCGTGTCCGACTCTTTGTGACCCCATGAATCGCAGCACGCCAGGCCTCCCTATCCATCACCAAATCCCGGAGTTCACTCAGACTCACGTCCATCAAGTCAGTGATGCCATCCAGCCATCTCATCCTCTGTCGTCCCCTTCTCCTCCAGCCCCAAATTCCTCCAAACATCAGAGTCTTTTCCAATGAGTCAACTCTTCACATGAGTTGGCCAAAGTATTGGAGTTTCAGCTTTAGCATCAGTCCTTCCAAAGAAATCCCAGGGCTGATCTCCTTCCCAATGGACTGGTTGGATCTCCTTGCAGTCCAAAGGACTCTCAAGAGTCTTCTCCAACACCACAGTTCAAAAGCATCAATTCTTCAGCGCTCAGTCTTCTTCACAGTCCAACTCTCACATCCATACATGACCACAGGAAAAACCATAGCCTTGACTAGACGGACCTTTGTTGACAAAGTAATGTCTCTGCTTTTCAATATGCTATCTAGGTTGGTCATAACTTTCCTTCCAAGGAGTAAGAGTCTTTTAATTTCATGGCTGCAGTCACCATCTGCAGTGATTTTGGAGCCCAGAAAAATAAAATCTGACACTGTTTCCACTGCTTCCCCATCTATTTCCCATGAAGTGATGGGACCAGATGCCATGATCTTTGTTTTCTGAATGTTGAGTTTTAAGCCAACTTTTTCACTCTCCTCTTTCACCTTCATCAAGAGGCTTTTGAGTTCCTCTTCACTTTCTGCCATAAGGGTGGTATCATCTGCATATCTGAGGTTATTGATATTTCTCCCGGCAATCTTGATTCCAGCTTGTGTTTCTTCCAGTCCAGCATTTCTCATGATGTACTCTGCATAGAAGTTAAATAAGCAGGGTGACAATATAGAGCCTTGATGTACTCCTTTTCCTATTTGGAACCAGTCTGTTGTTCCATGTCCAGTTCTAACTGTTGCTTCCTGACCTGCATACAGATTTCTCAAGAGGAAGGTCAGGTGGTCTAGTATGCCCATCTCTTTCAGAATTTTCCACAGTTTATGGTGATCCACACTGTCAAAGGCTTTGGCATAGTCAATAAAGCAGAAATCGATGTTTTTCTGGAACTCTCTTGTTTTTTTCCATGATCCAGCGGATGTTGGCAATTTGATCTCTGGTTCCTCTGCCTTTTCTGAAACCAGCTTGAACATCTGGAAGTTCATGGTTCACCTATTGCTGAAGCCAGGCTTGGAGAATTTTGAGCATTTCTTTACTAGCGTGTGAGATGAGTGCAATTGTTCGGTAGTTGGGCACTGTTTGGCATTGCCTTTCTCTGGGATTGGAATGAAAATTGACCTTTTCCAGTCCTGTGGCCACTGCTGAGTTTTCCAAATTTGCTGGCATATTGAGTGCACCACTTTCACAGCATCGTCTTTCAGGATTTGAAAGAGCTCAAGTGGAATTCCATCACCTCCACTAGCTTTGTTCGTAGTGCTGCTTTCTAAGGCCCACTTGACTTCATATTCCAGGATGTCTGGCTCTAGGTCAGTGATCACACCATCGTGATTATCTGGGTTGTGAAGATCTTTTTTTGTACAGTTCTTCTGTGTATTTTTGCCACCTCTTCTTAATATCTTCTGCTTCTGTTAGGTCCATACCATTTCTGTCCTTTATCGAGCCCATCTTTGCATGAAATGTTCCCTTGGAATCTCTAATTTTTTTGCAGAGATCTCTAGTCTTTCCTATTCTGTTTTTTTCCCCTATTTCTTTGCATTGATCGCTGAGGAAGGCTTTCTTATCTCTTCTTGCTATTCTTTGGAATTCAGCATTCAGATGCTTATATCTTTCCTTTTCTCCTTTGCTTTTCACTTCTCTTCTTTCCACAGCTATTTGTAAAGCCTCCCCAGACAGCCATTTTGCTTTTTTGCATTTGTTTTCCATGGGGATGATCTTGATCCCTGTCTCCTGTACAATGTCACGAACCTCAGTCCATAGTTCATCAGGTACTCTATCAGATCTACGCCCTTAAATCTTCTCACTTCCACTGTATAATCGTAAGGGATTTGATTTAGGTCATACCTGAATGGTCTAGTGGTTTTCCCTACTTTCTTCAATTTAAGTCTGTATTTGGTAACAAAGAGTTCATGATCTGAGCCACAGTCTGGTCCTGGTCTTGTTTTTGTTGACTGTATAGAGCTTCTCCATCTTGGGCTACAAAGAATATAATCAATTAAATAGAGCTCATTGACAAATTAACCTCAACAATATTATCCAAATCAAAGACACACACTGAGACATGCCAAGATCTGGACAGACAGAGATCTCATAGTTTTCCACTTGAGATTTAAAATATCTCTTTGCCCCTTTTTTCCCCTTGGCTTGAAGTTCTACTAATTAGCTCTCAGCTGGAGTCTCAGGCAGAGTGGGCTGTGTATCTCAAGGACATGAAAAGAGTTAACTTCAGTTTTTTTCCCTAGGAATGTTTTTGCTTCTCAGGCAGGATCAGAACTCCAAAAACAAAGTATCTTAACAAGCCAGCTTTTTCCTAATTGCACGTGCAAAAAGAAATAGTTTTGCAGTTTCAAAAAGATTTCATTTTAGCCAGTTTTTTTTTTTCTTTTCTGGATTCTAAAGAATATCATGGCTATATTGTGTTTTTCCTTTCTGTGGTCATGGTCTTGTAGGTTAAATTTTTAAATTGGAGAGTGTTCAAATTCACATCGGCTCTGGTCACAGGTGCAGATTGACTGATAAGGTGTTGTCCCAGCAGGGATTGTTCCTCTGAGATGGCGTGGTCTTGGTTTGATTAGAAGAATCTGAAGAAGTAGGAGAACTTGCAGGAATAGGGGAAGCTTGGTTCTGTTCCCACTTCCTTCTCTCCCACCCCACTGCCCCAAGAGACAGGAGGAGTTAGAAGGGGATTCTTTAGAATTTTAGAAGCGTTTTTTCCAGGCTTTTGATGATAGGAAACACTCCTGGACCAGGAGATCTGGTGGATGGAGAGACCGTGGGGGATGAGGGGATAGGGCAGCAGCAGAAAGACATATGTGGCGTGAGCCCCTTAGATCTGGAATCTGACTGAGTGCCATAAGTTTTTGAGCATATGGAACATCAAAAGGGATGAAATTGGAGGATTGTGTTGTAATTTAGTGGGCCACGAGGAAGCCATTTTTCTTGGTTCCTCAATTTGTACTGGCTCCAAGTTTTGTTGCAAAAGAAAGTGACCCTTTTCTTCTTAAGATTTTCAGGGTCAGATTTTTTTTTCCAGTTCTTCAGAATACAGCCTAGAGGTGAGTGTGAAGGAGGGTCTCAAGACATACCTGAGCCCATTTTTAGAATGGGGTACCGAGAATTCACTGGCCACAGAAGGCGTTCCAGCTGTCCCAGTGAAGGCTCTGTGTGTGATGAGGCACCGTGTGGCTAACGGCACAAATGGCCCACCATCCCAGCAACTGCGTCCGACAGTGAGAGATTACCTCTGAATGTGTGACTGCGAGTGGCACAAACCGTGTGGCTAGGCACCAGCCTAGGCCCAAACCACGGAAAACACCTGGCAACTAGGGCCGGAAAGGACGGAGAGAGTGTTCCCGGAACAACCGTGACTCGCCTTTTGAGGATCCTCTGACACGTGCAAGGCATTCTTTGGGATGATTCAGAGGCTGCTCCTAGGCCCCTGTAAATTAAATCATGACAGGGAGGGAAAGTGAAAGAGACAGAGAAGAGAAGCTGAGGGGTAATGTGCTGTTTACTCCTGCTAGGAGGTGGTGGCCTGGGCAATGGGCTCAGTGTCTTGCTTGAACCAATATGGCACATACAGTGCACGGAAGTTGTCTTAGGGGCAGAAGCTCTGATAGCCTATCTGTTCCATGACTCCCTTTATTCTGCACGGGTGTCTTCTAGCAGCAGGCACCCTAGTGGCTTTTAAAGGCCTGACCCATGCCAACACAATATTGATTTGCCTAGTCCTCAGTTGGAAAGGAGTGAAAAAGAGAGACCCTCACCCATTTGGGCGGCAGCTGCTGGGGCACAGCGAGCAGTGGGGCCTTCGGGACACACCAGAGGGTGACGCTGGCCAGAGATCCTCAGTTGCTTCCACAGCCACTTGCCTGTTCTCAGAGGGCCCAAGGAAGAAGGAAAGAGGAAAGGAGACTGGGGGAGGGTCCCCTGAGAGCAATCCCCACAGGCCACCAGATGTTGAGGCAGTATGAGCATGGGTTGGAAAAGAATTTCCAGACCAGAGCACTTGAGAAGGGAGTGAGTTTACTAAGAACAAAGAGCAGAGAGAGAGTGGGCACTGCGAACGCAGCTGGCTGTCAACTCCTGATAGACCAGGAGAGTTGACAGTGTTCATGAGTGTTCATGAGTGTTCATGAGCCAGCTTTTATACCAAGACAAAGAAAATTCCTGCCGGAAGGTTGGCATTAGGTGATTGATTGGGATGCTATAGGGTGTTTACTGGAGTGGGCATCTTTGCTTAATTGGGAGTCGGGAGGGTTGTTAGTGATTATCAGGGCCTTTTGACAAGGCTACAAAGGGGCTCAGTTAGCTTTGGCGGTGACCTTGGTTCTGGGCTCTGCTTCTGTGGCCTTGGTGCAAGACCTCACACATGTGACCTGGGGCAGCACTCAGCAAGTTCCTCTTTTTAAAGTATTTATTTATGCATTCGGCTGTGGTGGGTCTTAATTGTGGCCCACAGGCTCTAAAGCTCGCAGGCCCAGTAGTTGCAGCACGCAAGCCTAGTTGCTCCAGCGTGTGGGATCTTAGTTCCTCGACCAGGGATCTAACCCACGTCCCCTGCATTGCAAGACTGATTCTCAACCACTGGACCACCAAGGAAGTCCCACAGAGGAAGTTCCTGATGCACCTCGGAGTGTCTCGTTAATGCCTAATCTCAATGTTGATTCTAAACCAAGTCTTACCCCCGAGAAGGCTGAGAACCTTTTCTGCCTGCTGTTCCACTCCCCATTGGAATCATCTGGATAATTGCCAGCAGTTGTCCTTAGTCAGGGGCTTCCCAGGTGGTGCAGTGGTAAAGAATCCCCCGCCAATGGAAGGAAACTCAGGAGATGTCGTTTCAATCCCTGGGTCGAGAAGATCCCCTAGAGAAGGAAATGGCCACCCACTCCAGTTATCTTGCCTGGGAAATCCCATGGACAGAGGAGCCTGACAGGCCACAGTCCATGGGGTCACACAGACAGAGGAGCCTGGCAGGCTACTTTGTGTAAGAAACACACACACACTCTCTGCCTGTCTCTGTCTCTTTCTCCGTGTGTGTCTCTCACTGTATCTCTCTCTTTCTGTTTCTTTCTCTCTGTCTCACTGTCTCTCTCTCTCCCTCTGTCTTTCTCTTCTGATCTGAGGAGGAGGAGGACTGTGCCTAGGAAAACATTCGCTTCTCATTGGAGACGCAGCAGATGCTCTGTGAAGACGCTGCTGTTGTCTCTGATGCTGCAGCTGGTGTGGTGATGGCATCTCTGTGGGCAGAGCGGGTCTCAGGACCCAGTCCCTGTTACTACAGACTCAGGAGCCCCTGGTCCATCCTGAGTAACTCTTACCTGCACAGAACTCTGGAGCAAAGAGCCAGAGTCAGGTGAGTGCTTCTTTATGCTCCACCGCTAAGCAAAAGAGAGAGGGGGTCTCCAACAGGAGAGAACATTGGAGCTGTGTTTGGGCTGACATTGGGCAGGACACGTGCTGACCCTGCCCCCTGAGCACACCCCAGCTCCGGCTGGATGGAGGGATGATTGGGGAGCAGATCGTGGGGTTTCCAGTGGGGCTTTACTGAGCAAAAATTCAAGTGAGAGATTTTTTTTTTTTTTTTTTTTGCTAACATAAAAGGTTTTATGGGATTTATTGAAGGTACCATGTAAAACCTAGCTTTCTGGAGTCCCTGGGAATTTGCAGGTAATTATAATTCAGAGGAGAGCTCAAAATGAATGAATGTTTGTATTTCCTCTGTCGTGAGAGATGCTGGGGAAGAGAAGGAGGGGCGGCTCCCTGTGTGCAGAGACGGAGGGCAGAGCATCTGTGAGTGGGTAAGGAGAGCAGTGCTCATCCTCACATGGCTCTCAGCGTATTAGGAAGACAGTGGACAAAGGAGTAAAAAACAAAACAAAGTATGAATTTTGTTTTGAGACTAACAGAGCGGCTTGGTCTGTTGATTGGTCGTGCTGATTGAGGATGACCAGCAGGTGTGTCTGGGCAGGTGAAGCCCGCTGGGCTGGAGTGGGAGAAGGAGCGAGGAGAGTGAAGTGGTGGGAGGGGGGTTCCAGGAGGAGGGAGAATGTGAATCGCTGGGATGAAACCAAAACGTGTTTCCTGCTTTTTCGAGGGCAATTAATTCAGCTGGATCTAGAGAGGAACGGAAGACAGGATGGAAGTGAGCTGCTGAAAGTCTTAGGTGCCTGACGGAAGGTTGTCCTCCCACGTGTCCCTACCAGTCGTAAGTAATGAAACATTTTCTTCTGAAAGAGGAAAAAAACTCTTGGTTTCACTGATCTGTTTTATTAGTTCTCTGGTCTTTATTTCATTTACTTCTGCTCTGATTTTTAGTATTCCTTTCCTTCTGCTAACTTTAGGCTCATTTCTTCTCTTATAGTTCCTTGAAGAATAAAGTTAGCTTGTTAAGTATAAAGTTAATTTGTTAACAAGTTAGCTTGTTAATTTTCCTTTAAAAAATGTTATTTATTTTAAATTTTAGGGGAAAAACCTCCAAACTTCTCATTGTCAGTAAATAGAGACAAAGCATGTAATACAGGGCTAAAATAATACCCACAGAACCTTAATTTGTCTAGAAATAAGTAACAGTAAAGTGCTGTTTTCTTTGTGGACTTTCTCCCCAAAAACCTAATTAGTTCACCTTGAAAAATGTTTTGTGTTCTAATTTGTATTTATGTTGGAGCTCTATATAAGAAAGATCTTGCTGTTTTTGAAAACTTAAAAAACAAGTTTAATATGTAGTCAGTTTTTACTGTAGTGGTCAGTTCTGTTAGATATATTCTTATTGTTATGCTATAGAGCAGCAGGCTCCAACATTTTGGGGCCTGGATTTGTGGAAGGCAATTTTTCCAGGGACTGGGGAGGGGGATGTTTCTGGATGATTCAAGTGCATTCATAACAACAACTGGAAAAACTGTGCTGATGGGCACTTAATATTCAACAAGTAAATTCACTTAATTTTTACCATTCTGAGGGCTTTCTTTCTTTCTTTTTTTTTTTTTCCTGTTTATGGCTCCCCTTGCTGAGCAAATGCTTTTAAAGTCAACGAGGCCCCATTTGTTTAGTTTAGTTTTCCATTACTCTAAGAGGTAGACCAAAAAAAGTTGTGATTTCTGTCAAAGCATATTATACCTATATTTTCCTCAAGAGATTTGGATTACTGGCCGTCTATTCAGCTCTTTAATCAATGTGGAGTTTCTTTTTCTCTCTGGAGTGTCTTAATTTCATTCACTTTTTACTTGAGGAACCTCCCGGCTGTTCTGTGTGCTGGCTGTTAACAATCGACATTGCCAGCACCACTGTAGGAGGGTTCCCTTCTCTCCACAACCTCCCCAGCATTTATTGGTTTTAGACCTTTTGCCGATGTCCATTCTAACCTGTGTGAGGTGATACCTCATTGTAGTTTTGATTTGCATTTCTCTTAAGATTTCACAATGTTGAAATATGTCCATGTGATTTTTTAGAAAACAGTGAGAGTCAAACTGACCTCCCGAGATCGTCCTCTTGACAGTCTGCTCTGTTTTGAGTTCTTTCTCCGTTACCAACCCAGGGACATTTGTTGAGGGCTGGTGTATTTTACTGACAGCCCCACAGACGTGGTGAATATTAAGTGCCTATGAGAACAGGTCTTTCAGTTGTTGTTACCAACAGTGGCCACAAGGCGGCAGCACTTCTTAATGCTCCACTGTTTTTCTTTTGCAATTTAGCGTCTGTTTTCTATTGGAGAAGAGCTGATTTCCAACGTTGTGTTTGTTATAGGTATACAGGAACTTGATTTAGTTATATATGAACGTTTATCTGGTTTTTTTCAGATTCTTTTCCCATATCGGTTCCTTCCATGTGTTCCGTAGACTTCTGTGTGCTAGTCACTAGGTCCTTTTGGATTCTCTAGTTGATAAGTACTCAGTTCAGTTCAGTCGCTCAGTTGTGTCCGACTCTTTGCGACCCCATGAATCGCAGCACGCCAGGCCTCCCAGTACTATGTGTATGTTAATCCCAACCTCTTAATGTCTCCCTTCCCCTACCTTTTTAAAAAATAAAAAATAACTATAAGTGGGTTTTCTAAGCCTGTGAGTTTGTTTCTGTTTATAAATTAGTTCGTTTGAATGAAATGACAGATTCCACCTGTAAGTGACCAGACATTTCTCTTTCCCTCTCTGACAGACTTCACCCAATATGATAAGTCTCTTGATCCATCCACGCTGCGGCCAATGGCGTATTTTCGTTCTTTTTGAGGGCTGAGTGTATTCCAGTGTACAGAGGAGTAGTTACTCTTCATTTGTCTATGGATGGACATTTTGGTTGATGCTGTGTCTTTGATATTGTCAATAGGGCTGCCCTGAAAAGAGGGATGCACGTGTCATTTAAAATTAATCTTCCTTCTGGATCTAAGGCAAGGAGTGGGCTTGCCAGATCACGTGGTAACTCTATAGTTAATGTTTAAAGGAACCTCCATACTGTTTTACTTCATGGCTGCACACCACCCATTTACTTCCCGGCCCAAAGTGTAGGATTCCCTGTTCCCTTCGCCTTCAGCAACATTTAATCTTTGTAGATCTTTGAGAAGATGGACATTCTGAGGGGTGTGAGGTGATACCTTGTTGCCATTTTGATTTGCATTTCTCCAGTAATTAGTTATGCTGAGCATCTTTTTTGGTGCTTTATGGCTATCTGGATGCCTTCTTTGGACAAATGTCCATTTAGATCTTTGGCCCATTTTTCTGCTGGGTTGATTGTATTTTTGGTATTGAGCTGCATGAGCCGATTGCATGTTTTGGAGAGAAATTTCTTGTTTCTAAATTCAGTTGCAAACATTTTTTCCCCCTCATTCCCAGTTTTTTTTAAGTTTGGTTTACGGTTTCCCTTGCAATGCAAAAGCTTTTGAGGTTAGAGGCTCTTTTGTCGAGTTTTGTTTAGTTTTTCATTATTTTAACAGTGGATTTGTTAGGAGAAGCATGCTGACTGAAACCACCCACCCTGGCCAGGCACCATAGTAACTATTTGCATGAATTGTTTTACGACAGGAGGTCCTGGTAAGGAACATGGAACTTATAAGCCACCCCCAACCAGAAGAATTCAGGAAAGATCAAAAGGAGACACCTCATATCTGACCACATCCCAGAATCCTTCTTGCTGGCATCCATCTTGGCTGAACAAGGCATGCCTCACTAGGAAGGACTCTGGGTCAGAATGATTGGCTAAAGACAACCCGGACACTAATCCCATCACCATAACACCCGAGACCACAAGCCTTGTGACAGAGCTGCTCTCCTGGGTTCCCTTACCCTCCTGCTCTCCAGCCGGGTGCCCTTTCCCAAGAAAATCTCTTGCTTTGTCAGCGCATGTGTCTCCTCAGACAATTCATTTCCAAGTATTAGACAAGAGCCCAGTTTCGTTCCCTGGGAGGGGTCCCCCTTCCTGCAACGGATCCAAAAGGGCTTGCTGCTGTTTATGTCAAAGTGTGTTTTCCCTATAAATCCCTCAAGAGGTTTAGAGTAATTGTCCCTCTGTTTAGCTCTTTAGTCATTTTCGAGTTATTTTTTTCTGTTGGGGGATAGGGAGTGTCATAATTTCATTCACTGTTCTCTTGTTTAAGGAGGCTCCACCCTCTCCTCTGTATGGACTTTTAACAATTTACATTGACAACATCAGTGCAAGAGAATTCCCTTTTCTCCAAAACTTACCAGCCTTTATTGTTTGTGGACTTTTTGACAAAGGTCATTTTGACCAGTGTGAGGTGATTCCTCATTGTAGTTTTGATTTGCATTTCTATACGATTTTAGTGTGTGGAGGCTTTTCATATGATTTAAAAAAAATAACAACAAAACAGTGTAAAACTGACCTGTGGAGATTGCCCTCTTGTCGTCTGCCCTCTTTTGAATTCTTTTTCCAGGACCTGCTTGAGGACATTTGTTGAGGACAGGTGTTTTTTTCCTTACATTCTCGCAGGCCTGGTGAAAACAAGTGTCCAAGTGAAAGTGAAAGCCGCTCAGTCGTGTCTGACTCTTTGCGACCCCATGGACTATACAGTCCATGGAATTCTCCAGGCCAGAATACTGGAGTGGGTAGCTGTCCCCTTCTTCAGGGGATCTTCCCAACCCAGGGGTCGAACCCAGGTCTCCCACGTAGCAGGTGGATAAGTGTCCCAAGAGCAGAGGCTTTTCAGTGGCTGATACTAAAGTGGCCAGAAGGGGCAGCATTTCTCCCTGCTCCAGCTGTGGGTTTTGTTTTGGTTTAGAGTTTATTTTCTATTGAAGTAGAGTTGATTTCCGATGTTGTGTTTGTTTTAGGTACAGGAACCTGGTTTTGGTATACATGAACATATATCTATTTTGGAGGGAGGAGGTCTTTTCCCATATAGGTTCTTTCAGTGTATTCAATTGGAGAAGGCAATGGCACCCCACTCCAGTACTCTTGCCTGGAAAATCCATGGACAGAGGAGCCTGGTAGGCTGCAGTCCATGGGGTCGCTAAGTCGGACACGACTGAGCGACTTCACTTTCACTTTTCACTTTTCACTTTCATACATTGGAGAAGGAAATGGCAACCCACTCCAGTGTTCTTGCCTGGAGAATCCCAGGGATGGGGGAGCCTGGTGGGCTGCCATCTATGGGGTCACACAGAGTCAGACACGACTGAAGCGACTTAGCAGCAGCAGCAGCAGCAGTGTATTCAATCAGTTCAGTTCAGTCGCTAAGTCATGTCTGTCTCTTTGCAACCCCATGGACTGCAGCACGCCAGGCTTCCCTGTTCATGACCAACTCCCAGAGCTTGCTCACACTCACGTCCGTGGATGCCATCCAACCATCTTATCCTCTGTTGTCCCCTTCTCCTTCTGCCTTCAGTCTTGCCCAGCATCAGGGTGTTTTCAAGTGAGTCAGTTCTTCACATCAGATGGCCAAAGTATTGGAGTTTTGGCATTACTATCAGTCCTTCCAATGAGTATTCAGGACTGATTTCCTTAAGGATGGACTGGTTGGATCTCCTTGCAGTCCAAGGGACTCTCAAGAGTCTTCTCCAACACCACAGTTCCAAAGCATCAATTCTTCGGAGCTCAGCTTTCTTTATGGTCCAGCTCTCACATCTATACATGACTACTGGAAAAACCATACCTTTGACTAGATGGACCTTTGTTGGCAAAGTAACGTCTCTGCTTTTTAATATGCTGTCTGGGTTGGTCATAGCTTTTCTTCCAAGGAGTAAGTATTTTTTAATCTCATGGCTGCAGTCACCATCTGCAGTGATTTTGGAGCCCAGGAAAATAAAGTCTGTCACTGTTTCCACTGTTTCACCATCTATTTGCCATGAAGTGATGGGACCAGATGCCACGATCTTAGTTTTCTGAATGTTGAGTTTTAAGCCAACTTTTTCACCCTCATCTTTCACTTTCATCAAGAGGCTCTTTAGTTCTTCTTTGCTTTCTGCCATAAGGGTGGTGTCATCTGCATATCTGAGGTTATTGATATTTTTCCTGAAAATCTTGATTCCAGCTTGTGCTTCATCTAGCCCAGCATTTCTCATGATGTACTCTGCATCCAAGTTAAATAAGCAGGGTGACAATATACAGCCTTGATGTACTCCTTTCCGAATTTGGTACCAGCCTGTCGTTCCATGTCCAGTTCTAACTGTTGCTTCTTGACCTGCATATAGATTTCTCAAGAAGCAGATTGGGTGGTGTGGTATTCCCATGTCTTGAAGAATTTTCCACAGTTTGTTGTGATCCACACAGTCAAAGGCTTTGGCATAGTGGATGTAGGCACTAAATTATTGCATTTTTCTAATCCATCTCTGACATAATAGAATCATCAATTTTGCAGAAGAGATTTAAATCTAAAGTGTGAAGATGTTTTTTAAAACAATATTAACAACTGTTGGATTTTAAAAGAATAACTGAACACATTTGTCTTCGGTCATTATGCATTGCTTTGTTTCGATCATAGTAATTTTTTCTTCAGTGCTTTGTGATCATACTATTAGGAAAAAGTAAAGGGCTCATTGCTGTGTGATTTTAGTAGATTTGGCTAAACTACTAACAGGGGATCTTAAAAGTATCTGAGGGATTTGATGGCTCTGTATAATGTTCTCCCCGGAGAAGGCAATGGCTCCCCACTCCAGTTCTCTTGCCTGGAAAATCCATGGACAGAGGAGCCTGTTAAGCTACAGTCCATGGGGTCGCGAAGAGTCGGACACGACTGAGCGACTTCACTTTCAATTTTCACTTGCATGCATTGGAGAAGGAAATGGCAACCCACTCCAGTGTTCTTGCCTGGAGAATCCCAGGGACAAGGAAGCCTGGTGGGCTGCCTTCCATTGGGTCGCACAGAGTCGGACACGACTGAAGCGACTTAGCAGATGTTTTTCGGGAACACTCTTGCTTTTTTGATGATCCAGTGGATGTTTAGCAATTTGATCTCTGGTTCCTCTGCCTTTTCTAAATCCAGCTTGAACATCTGGAAGTTCATGGTTCATGTACTGTTGAAGCCTGGCTTGGAGAATTTTGATCATGACTTTGCTAGCCTGTGAGATGAGTGCAATTGTGGAGTAGTTTGAACATTCTTTGGCATTGCCTTTCTTTGGGATTGGAATGAAAACGGACCTTTTCCATTCCTGTGGCCATTGCTGAGTTTTCCAAATTTGCTGGCATATTGAGTGCAGCACTTTCACAGCATCATCTTTTAGGATTTGAAAAAGCTCAACTGAAATTCCATCTCCTCCACTAGCTTTGTTTGTAGTGATGCTTCTTCCTAAGGCCCACTTGACGTCCTACTCTAGGATGTCTGGTTCTAGGTGAGTGATCACACCATCGTGATTATCTGGGTCATGAAGATCTTTTTTATATAGCTCTTCTATGTATTCTTGCCACTTCTTCTTAATGTCTTCTGCTTCTGTTAGGTACATAGGGAAACCCTAAAGGAAAACAAAGATAATCCTCAGTGAAAAAAAAAAAAAAAACAACTATGTTTGCAACCAAGGAAAAGTAAGGAATGCGTTCCCCAGACATGCAAACAACTCATGTTGTTCAATTAAAAAAATTTAAAAATGCACCAAAGATCTAAATGGACATTTCTCCCAAATAGGCATCCAGATGGCCATAAAGTACATGAAGAGATGCTCACATCACTAAGTATTAGAGAAATGCCAATCAAAACTAGAACTAGAAGTCTTCTCTAGCCTGTCAGAATGGGCTTTGTCAAAAAGTCTACAGACAATAAATAGTGGAGAAGTTTTGGAGGAAAAGCCACTATCCTGCCTTGATGCTGGGAATGTAAACTGCTAACAGCCAGCTCAAAGGAGAGAATGGAGGTTCCTTAAACCAGTGCAAAGCAAATGAAATTACAACACTCCCTAACCCCATACAGGAAAAGAAACTCCAAATCGATTAAAGAACTAAAAGAAGGGAAGATTACTCTGAAAGCTCTTGAGGAAAATATAGGCAGAACACACTTTGACAGAAATGGCAGCAAGTTGTTTTTGGATCCACTCTTAGAATAATGAACAATAAGACCTAACTCAGCAAAAGGGACCTCAGTAACCTGAAAAGCTATTGCCCCACAAGGAAAACCCTAAAAAAAGAAAGGCAACACGAAGCATAGGGAAAAAAAGCAGTTTGCAACCAAAAATAAAAACTCAGAATTTATCTAGAAAACAGGCAGACAGCTCATAAAGCTCAATGAAAAGAATAATTAAAAAAAAAAAAAACCAACCCAACAGAAAATGATGCCAAAGATCGAAATGAATATTTCACTAAGAAGGCCTCCAGAAGGGCATAGCGCACATAAAAGATGCTCAGCATCACTGTCAGATGAGTGCCAATCAAAGCTGCAAGCGCCAGCCCCCTCTCACAGGCAGAATGGCCATCCTCCAAAAGAGAAACAAAGAGTAAACGTTGCTGAGAAGAGGGGATTCTTCTACACTGGGGGCAGGGATGTCAATGGGCAGTCAGGTCACAAAGGAAAACAGTATGGAGATTCTTAAACCACTAAATGCAGAGTTACCACTCTCTCTGGCAAGCCCACCCCTTGCCTCAGATCCGGAGAAAATCATAATTTAAGATGATACTTGTTCCCTTATATTCAGGGCAGCACGATTGACAATATTCAAGACAGCAAAAGTGAAAGTGTTAGTTGCTCAGTCGCGTCTGACTCACTGCAACCCCTGTGGACTATAGCCCACCAGGCCCCTCTGTCCATGGGCTTCTCCTGGCAAGAATACTGGAGCGTGTTGTCATGCCCTCCTCCAGTGGATGTTGCCAACCCAGGAATCAAACCTGAGTCTCCTGCATTGCAGGTGGATGCTTTACCACTGAGCCACCATAACAACCAAAGCAGAGCGTCAATCAAAACGTCCGTCAATAGAGAAATGACGAGTAACTAGTATCCGTGTAGACACTGGAATACACCCAGTCATCAAAAAGAAGGAAAAACACCTTGGAAGCAGCACAGATGGACCGAGAGACTCGTCATACACAGTGAAGTCCATCAGAGGGGGGATATCACTTACAGGTGGGATCTATGAATTCATTAAAATGAACTTTGTTAAGAGAAACTCACAGACTTAGAAAACCAACTTATGATTATCTGAAAAAAATACATAGGGGAAGTGGGACATTAAGAGGTTGGGATTAACACATTAACACACTGCTTATTGTCAGACAGATAATCCACAAGGGCCTCCTGAAGAGCACAGGGAAGTCTACGGAATACACTGAAAGACTAATTGGAAAAAGCCCCTTAAAAGCAAAGAATCGATATACGTCTATGTAGAGCTGAATCAAATTCCTGTAAAGTTTAAACAGATAAACAACAGTAAGCAACTCCACACTGATTAAAGTTGTTACCACGATCCCCCAGCAAAAGTGTGGCGCATGAGAAATGCTACCGCCTTGTGGCCATTTTTGGTAACAATAACAGATAAAGCTGTGCCTACCTGCACATGTGCCTATGCGCCTATTCGCTGGTGGCTCAGAGGTTAAAGCGTCTGCCTCCATTGCGGGAGACCCAGATTCGATCCCTAGGTCGGGAAGATCCCCTGGAGATGGAAATGGCAGCCCACTCTAGTATTCTTGCTTGGAAAATCCCATGGACGGAAAAGCCTGGTAGGCTACAGTCCACGGGGTCGCAATGAGTCGGACACGACTGAGCGACTTCTCTTTCCTTTCTTTCACATGAACACTTACTCTTCACCAGCCCTGCAGGAATGCAAGGAAAAGACACCTGTCCTCAACAAATGTCCTGGAAAAGAAGTCAAAACAGAGCAGACTGTCAAAAAGCCAAACTCGGGAGTTCAGTTTTACTCATACCGTTTTTTTGTTTTTGTTTTTGTTTTTTTTTAAAGGATTTCAAAATCATGAAAGCTTGCAGAAATGAAAATCAAAACTACAATCACATATCAGTTCACACCGGTAAGAATGGCCTTTGTCAAAAAGTCTACAAACAAACGGTGGCGAGGTTGTGGAGAAAAGGGACCCCTCCTGTACTGATGCCGGCATTGTTAAATTGTTAACAGTCAGTAGGCAGGATAGCGTGGAAGTTCCTTAAATAGCGAAAAGAGAATGACATTACCACTCTGCCTAACCTCATAGAGAAAAAGGAATTCCAGATTGATTGACGATCTCATTGGAGGGGTGATTACTCTCTACCTCTTGAGAAAAATACATGCAGAACGCACTTTGACATAAATCACAGCCAGTTATTGCTGGATCCACCTTTGAGAGTAATGAGACATAAAATGGAAGTGAACAGAAGGGACCTCATCGACCTTAAGGGTTTGCACAGCAAGGGAAATCCTAAATGACAGAAAAAGTCCATCTTCAGATTGGGAAAAGTAAAGGTTTCCAAATGAGGATACCCACAAGAAATTCATCTCCAACACATGCAAACAGCTTATGTAGCTCAACATCAAAAAACCAAACAACCCAATAGAAAAATGGGCCTAAATGGACACTCCTCCAAAAAGGCATCCAGATGGCCAGAGAGCATGTGAAAAGGGGCTCAGGATCCCTGTTAAAGAGATGCCGACCCAAACTGCACCGAGGAATCTTCTCAAACCTGTCAGATGGGCCCTTTTCAAAAAGTCTGCAAACAATAGTGGAGAGGGTTTGAAGAAAAGCTAACTCTTTGATACAGATGCTGGGAATGTAAATTGTTAACAGCCAGAATGGAGAACAGGGAGAAGGTTCCTTAAACAAGAGAAAAGTGAGTGAAATTACAACACTCTCAAAGCCCATGCAGAAAAAGAAACTCCAAATTGGTTAAAGAGCTAAATAGAGGGACGATTACCCTAAACCTCTTGAGGAATATACGGGTAGAACATGCCTTGACATAAATTGCAGCAAGTTCTTTTTGCATCAATTCTCAGAATAATGAAAAAAAATTTAAACTCAACAAAAGAGACCTCATTAACCTCAAAACCTTTGGCACAGCAAGGAAAATACTAAACAAAGGGGGAGAAAAAAACCCTCAAAATGGGGAAAAAAAAGTTTGCAACTGAATTTAAAAACGGAATGCACCTCCAAAACATTCAAACAGCAGCTCAATATCAAGAAAATAATCAATTCAATTAAAAAAAAAAAAAAAACAAAAACAGGCCAAAGATCCAAATGAACATTTGTTCAAAGAAGGTATCCAGATGGCCATAAAGCACCGGAAAAGATGCCCGGGATCACTGTTAGAAAAATGCCAATCAAAACTGCAGTTAGGTATCAGCTCACACGGCTCAGGATGGTCATCTTCCAAAAGATCTACAAAGAATTAAATGCTGCTGAGGAGCATCTGGCAAGGGGAACAGAGCATCCTCTACTCTGTGGGGTGGGGGTGTACATGGGTGGGTGCAGCCATGAAGGAAAACCATGGAGATTCCTTAAAACACTAAATACAGAATTAACATATGATAAGGCAAGCCCGCCCCTTGCCCTAGATCTGGAGAAAATCATAAAATGATTTTTAAATCATTTAAAATGATTTGTGCACCCCAATTTTCAGGGCAGCACTGTTGACAATATCCAAGACAGAGCATCAACCAGAGTGTCCATCAATAGAGAAATGAAGAGACTCTGGAATACACTCGGCTATCCCAGAGAATGAAAAAATGCCATTGTCAGGAGCATGGAGGGACTGAGGTTTATCATATTGAGTGAAGTCTGAGAGGGAAAGAAATATATTACTGATGGGTACAATCTATAAATTCACACACATGAACTAATTTATAAACAGAAACAGACTCACAGACTTAGAAAACCAACTTATGATTATTTTCTAAAAAAAGGTAGGGGAAGGGGAACATTGTGAGTTTAGGACTGACATACACACACTACTTACTACCAGATATAATCCTAAAGGACCTGCTGTTCGCACAAGGAAGTCTGCGGAGCACACAGAAAAAACCTATTTGGGGAAAGCCCCCTTAATAGAATCGATATATGTCTGTGTATGACTGAATCAAGTTCTTGTAAACCTAAAACAACACAAGAACAGAAATCAACTCTACTCCAATAGAAAGTAAAAACTGAAAGTGTTAGTTGTTCAGCCGTGTCTGACTCTTTGGGATCCCATGGACTGTCGCCCGCCAAGCTCCTCTGTCCATGGAATTCTCCAGGCAAGAATACTGAAGGGGGTTGCCATTCTCTTCTCCAGGGATCTTCCTGACCCAGGGATTGAACTCCGGTCTCCAGCATTGCAGGCAGATTCATTACTTTCTGAGCCACCAGGGAAGCCCAATAGAAAATTAAAATTAGCCAGAAAACAAAAAACAAAAAACAAAAAAACCCTAAAAACAACCCAGTGTGGAGCATGAAGAAATGCTGCCGCCTTGTGGCCGCTTTTGGTAACAACAATGGAAACCTCTGTGCTAATGGGTACTTAAAAGTCAGTCACCAAGCCTGAGGGGATGTGGGAAAAAACACCTGTCCTTAAAAATGTCCTTGGGGAGGTTCTGGAAAAAGATTTCAGATGAGGGCAGATGGTCAAGAAGACAATCTCGAGAGATCATTTTTGCTCACAGTGTTGTTTCTTTTTAAACACACGAAAAACTATCAACATCATGAATCTTATAAATGCAAATCAAACTACAACGAGGTATCAGCTCATACCTGTCAGAATGGCCTTTGTCAAAAAGTCTACAAACAATAAATTCTGGAGAGGTTGTGGAGAAAAGGGAACACTCCTACACTGATGCTGCCAATGCATGTTGTTAACAGCCAGGGTGGAGGAGAGGGTGGAGGTTCCTTAAACAGAAAAAAGTGAAAGAATTTACATCTGTCCCTAACCACTTGCGGAAAAAGAAACTCCAAATCAATTAAAGAGCTAAATGGAGGGACTACGCCAAACCTCTGGAGGAAAATATACGCAGAACATGCTTTGACATAAGTCGCAGCAAGTTCTTTTTGAATCAACTCTTACAAGAGGGAAAATGAAAGCAAAACTCAACAAAAGGGACCTCATTAACCTCAAAAGCTTTTCAACAGCACGGAAAACCCTGAAGGAAAGAAGACAAACCTCAAAATGGGGGGAAAAATGCTTGCCACCAAATTTAAAAACAAGGAGTTCATCTCCGAAACACGCAAACAGTTCATACAGCTCAATACATATACATATATATATAACAATCAACCCAATAGAATACGAGCCAAAGATTTAAACGGACATTTGTCCAAAGAAAGCATCCAGATGGACATAAGCACATGAAAAGATGCTCAGGATCACTGTTAGTGAAATGCCACTCAAAACTGCAATGAAGTGTCAACTTACCCCCCTCAGAATGACCATCTGTGAAAAGTGAAAATGTTAATCACTCAGTAGTGTTTGAGTCTTTGCAACCCCATAGACTGTAGCCTGCCAGGCTCCTCTGTCCATGGGAATGCTCTAGGCAAGAATACTAGAGTGGGTTGCCGTTTCCTTCTCCAGGGGATCTTCCCAACCTAGGGATTGAACCCAGGTCTCCTGCCTTGCAAGCAAATGCTTTACCATCTGAGCCACCAGGGAAGCGCTTAATCTTCAAAAGATCTATAAAAAATTAAGTGCAGCTGAGGACAAGGGGAATAGGGAATCCTCCTACACTGTTTCAGAGATGTATATGGGTGGGTGCAGCCACGAAGGAGAACAGTGTGGAGAGTCCTTAAAACACCAAATACAGACTTACCACCTGATCTGGCAAGCCCACTCCTTGTCTTAAATCCAGAGAAAGTCATAATTTAAAATGATACCTGCACCTCTATTTTCAAGGCAGCACTATTGACAACCTCCAAGAGAGACCATCCACCAAAATGTCCATCAATAGAGAAATAAAGGGTAACTGGTCCATCTATATACTGGAATACACTCAGCCATCAAAAAAACCGAAGGAAAGAATGCCATAGGCAGCAGCTGAAATGGACCCACAGATGAGTAAGTGAAAGACAAATATCCTAAGCTATCACTTCTAGATGGAATCTAAACATGGATACAATAAACTTCTTGACAAAACAGAAACAGCCTCCCAGACTTAGAAACAGTCCTTATGGTTACCAAAAAATGAAAGTTTGGGGGCAGGGAGAAATTAGGAACATGAGAATAACAGATACACTAGTGTTTATAAAATAACCCACAAGGACCCACTGCAAAGCACAAGGAACCCTACTCAACATTCTGTAATGACCTACGTGGGGAATGAAGCTGAAAAAGAACATATAAGGCATGTGTGAATTATTCAAGTTGCTGTACACCTAAAAAAAAAAAAAAACACCCACCACAGTGTAAACTATCTATATATTCCAATTCAAAATAAGTGGCAAAAATAGAAAGACCAAAAAATCAAAACAAAACTGAAGAGTCTATTCTGCTCAGGCCTTGGGACCTGGGCTGATGTCACATCCTGGAGCCTGAGTAGGCTTGGGTCCCCAGACTGGACTGTGGTGGAGCTGAGGGTCTGGTAAGGGTGCACCAGGCAATGAGCCCCGCACTGTGACAGACATGAACTTCCTTTTCCCCTCTGTATGAGCCCACAGTCTCCAGATCCAGGCGGGTCCTCCTGCAGCAGAACCAGCCATAGTGCCCACAAAGGATGGTGGAGCCTCTGGACTGGAAGAATTTTGCAAAGTCCCCTGGGCTCTGCGTCTTCTGGTGGTGGGGTTGGGGTTCCCACCTCCAGCTTCCTTCCTTAGGGTCACCCCACCTGTGGATGACACCCGCTTCTGCAGAGTGGTGTTGCAATCGGGATCTGTCTTGGGAATGGAGGGTAAGGGGGAGGAAGTAAGGAGACACAAGTCTTAAGCATAGCCACTCTCACTGACAACCCAGAAACAGGACTTGCCCTAAGGCTCTGGTTGCCCAGGTACCCAGAGTTGGGCATGAAGAAATGCTGCCACCTTGTGGCCATTTCCCACAACAACCGCTTGAAAGCCGGGGCTGATGGCTATTCACAAGCCTGCCCTTAAGAAATGCCCTGGGGTAAATCACTGGAAAAGAATTCAAAACAGGGCGGATCTTCACAAAGCTAATTGTAAGAGGTAAGTTGTACTCACAGTGTAGAATATAAACAGGGATCCGGAAAGATACTCAACATCACAAATTATCAGTTCAGTTCAGTTCAGTCACTCAGTCGTGTCCAACTCCTTGTGACCCCATGAATCGCAGCACGCCAGGCCTCCCTGTCCATCACCAACTCTCGGAGTTTACTCAGACTCACGTCCATCGAGTCAGTGATGCCATCCAGCCATCTCATCCTCTGTCGTCCCCTTCTCCTCCTGCCCCCAATCTCAGACAGATAGACTGAGAAGGTGCTAGATAGTACAGGGAGCCCACCCGGCGCTCTGTGATGAGCCAGAGGGGTGGGATGGTGTGGGGGGAGAGTCTCGAGGGATGGGATACATGGATACAAATATAATTATGACTGATTGACATTGTTGCATGGCAGAAACCAACATGACATTGTTAAGCAATTTTCCTCCAATTAAAAAATAAAAAATTTTTTAAAAGATTGTATGCTAAGTCACTTCAGTCATGTCCAACTCTTTGTAACCCCATGGACTACACAGTCCATGGAATTCTCCAGGCCAGAGTACTGGAGTGGGTAACCTTTCCCTTCTCCAGGGGATCTTTGCAAGCCAGGGATCAAACCCACATCTCCAGCATTGCAGACGGATTCTTTAGAAGCTGAGCCACAAGGAAAGCCCAAGAATACTGGAGTGGGTAGCCTATCTACTCTCCAGTGGATCTTCCTGGACTGAATTAAGTTGAAAAATTAAGTTGAAAAACAACAAAGGAAAACACCGACTAGAGAGCAATGACATATGAATGGGAGAAAATAGGTACAGATCATGTAGGATTCACTGATATGAGGACCTGACAAAATAAGCAAGGTGGTGTGTGCAACCAAAAGCAGCAGACTCACTGATAGTTTGAATGACTAGTGAGTGGTTTCTGGTGGGAGTGCCGGGGCTTCAATACGGGGGAGGAGGAGTGGGAGGTACAAACTGTTGGGAGTAAGACAGGCTCCCCTGTCCATGGAATTTTCCAGGCAAGAATACTGGGATTGGGTTGCCATTTCCTTCTGCAGGCGATCTCCCCTACCCAGGGATCGATCCCGTGTCTCCTGTGTGTCCTGCATTGGCAGGCGGATTCCTGAACATTAGTGCCACCTGAGAAGCCCTAAGACAGCTTCAAGGATGGAGCGTACAACAAGGGAATATAGGCAATATGTTGTAAGAGCTGTAAATGGAAAGTGGCTTTCAAAACTGTCAATGAAATAACTTACTTTTAGAATTTAAAACAAAAGAAGTGAGTTGAGCCTGGGTGTGTGAGTAAAGGCTTCCTGGACTCGAGCCCAGGGGAAGTGAGGGAGGCCAATGGTGAGAGGTCTTCGGGTGGGGTCTAGAGTGTGGGACAGAGCACAGGCTTTCCAAGCTCCAGCTGGGACCAGGCTGAGAAGGACAGGATTTTTGTCAGAGTGGGTCTGGATGGGGTCTCCAGCATCTGGAGAAGCTCTGTAGGAAGGCGAATGCCCACCTTGGAAGTCGAAGTCGTGCTTCAACCAAGTTTGAGAGATGCTGAGATGTGTGAGTAGGTGAACCAAACTGAGACCAGAGTGGAGGCAAAACAGATCCAGGGTCCAGGGAAGGGATGCATGAGGACAGAAGCGTCTAGAACACAGGGAGCGGGGAGGGAGGAAAGGGAGGAGTGTGTTGACCTAGGAGTGTGCAGAGCCCGAAGGGTATGTTACCCACCAGGGTTCTTGGAATCCTAAGTCAATAGACATTGATAAGAGGCCAGACAGGAAATTCAGACAAGGTTTTATTGGGGCTCTGGGTGCATGAGGAAGGGAGTCAAACATGTGACAAGTTGCCTTGTTTGCTCCTGGGGGGTGAGGGGGTGTCGGGGCGCGTGTGGGAAATGTGGTCCATTAAGTGGGATGAGGGCAGGCTGGGTCCAGCATTGGGCAGGAGGGATGAATGCCAGATCTGCCCAGCCCCTTGGTGGTGCTGTGTACAGGCATCACGTCCAGCACCCTCTTTAATTTTCCAGCTCCAAAGGGGTGATTGGAGTTTTGATCATTTTTCTTTTTTTATCTCGTGCATCATTTGCCCCAGCTGTTCATGTATGTAGAACTGTTTTTAGTCCCTTGTCATCTCCTTGTTGTCTGTGGCTCAAGATGTGTGTCCACGTGGAAGCACTGCAGCCCAGGTCACAGCATGTCTGAAATCCAGAACCTGGAGAGCGGGGAGGGGCAGAGAATCGAGGATGGGGCAGGCCTAGGAGTGTGCAGATCCCAGAAGAATCTAGAAAAGCCAGGGATGGGGGATGAGTTTAAGGGGCAGGGGGTGAAGAGAGGGGCACTGCCCTGAGGGATGGGAGGGGAACGTCATAGTGAGGAGTAACTCTGGTGGGGGAGGGACGGGGCTGCTTTCCCAGTTTCCCTCCTTGAGGCAAATAGGGGCCTCAGGTGCATCCGGCACCGTTGGAACTGCCAGCCTCCTGGGCCCCGCCTTGGTAAGCACGGAGCTTCTTGGAGTCCACACCGTCGTCATCCACACGCTTCCCCTCCAGGGCGGTCCTTACACTCCCGGGACTCCTCCGTGGCACAGAGCTTCTCCTTCCCTCTGTTCTGACCCTATTCTGTCCCTAGAAGACTGGCGCCCGGGCCCTGTGCCCCCGACTCCTCTCGGGGCCGCCCGGGTTCCTCTGGCCCCTCCACTGAGATCAGGAGCCCGTCTGCGAGGGTGCCACCCCTGCTGCCCACCGGACGCCTCCACAGGGCTCCCCTCTGGAATGTCCCTTTTGGCATCTCGCAGCCTTCCACCCGGCTGGGACTCAGGTCCCTCAGCCCTCCTGCCCCCAGGACCCTGTTCTTCCAATTGCTCCTGGCTTCCCTCCAGATCTCCTTGCCAAAATTGGGCCTCTGTGTACTGGGGCCAGATTTCATCTGAGAGAGAGATTTAAGTGAAATGGAAAAACTAGCTTTACTGCTTAGCCACACACGGGGGACCAAGCAGGCAAATTGCCCTCAAGACTGTGTCCTGGGACTTCCCTGGGGGTCCAGTGGTTTAGGGTCCACTTTGAAATGCAGTGGACATGGGTTCAATCCCTGGTGGGGAATCTAAGATCTCCCAGCCCAGAAGCAGGCGAGCCCTCACCCCACAGCTGGTGAGTCTCTGCGCTAAAAGCAAGATCCCACCAGAGGTAGGGACTATCTCGCATCTCAGCTAAATAAATAGATAAATAAAGAAAATATTAAAATAAATGAAAGGCATTTATTTCTGGTCCTGGAGGGGTTTGAGGAGTCTTACATTGTTCAAGGAGCAGAGCCTGATCAACTCGAGGACGCTCTTCTGTTGGGTCTGTGATGAGGTCTCGGGGAGCAGCACAATCACCCTTGTGGTTCCAGCCGGTCTCAGGTCTTCCTGCTTGTGGGTGGCATCATTCACTTCTTCCATCTGGCAGAGGTTTCAGATTCTGTAAAAGGGGTCAAAGGTCCTGGCTTAGAATATTATCGATAGCCCGTGAGGACTAACAGTTCATGAGTTTGTTTAATAGCTACAATATTATTATTTTGACTTCTTTGACTGTTTCCTTTCTTTCTGCATTTTCTCACTTCTATGATGAAATACATTCTTGACTAAAGTTGTTTTTCCTAGATCAAAGGCAGGTGTACATGGGTGGGGATCTAAGAAGGCCTCATAAGTTCCTTCTTGGCTACAATTCCAAGGGGAGTCAACCTATCTGATTTGAGGAAAGGACACAAGAGCTGGAAATAATCTCAAGTATCAAGCTTTGTTAGCATCAACAGTTTGTGTTAAGGAAACATTATTTCTCTCTTTGATCACCTTGTCATCAGTTCAGTTCAGTCGCTCAGTCGTGTCCGACTCTTTGCGACCCCATGAATCGCAGCACACCAGGCCTCCCTGTCTATCACCAACTCCCGGAGTTCACTCAGACCCACGTCCATCGAGTCAGTGATGCCATCCAGCCATCTCATCCTCTGTCGTCCCCTTCTCTACCTGCCCCCAAACCCTCCCAGCATCAGAGTCTTTTCCAATGAGTCAACTCTTCGCATGAGGTGGCCAAAGTACTGGAGTTTCAGTTTTAGCATCATTCCTTCCAAAGAAATCCCAGGGCCGATCTCCTTCAGAATGGACTGGTTGGATCTCCTTGCAGTCCAAGGGACTCTCAAGAGTCTTCTCCAACACCACAGTTCAAAAGCATCAATTCTTCGGCGCTCAGCCTTTTTCACAGTCCAACTCTCATATCCATACATGACCACTGGAAAAACCATAGCCTTGACTAGACAGACCTTTGTTGGCAAAGTAATGTCTCTGCTTTTCAAAATGCTATCTAGGTTTGACATAACTTTCCTTCAAAGGAGTAAGCGTCTTTTAATTTCATGGCTGCATTCACCACCTGCCATGATTTTGGAGCCCCCAAAAATAAAGTCTGACACTGTTTCCACTGTTTCCCCATCTATTTCCCATGAAGTGGTGGGACCAGATGCCATGATCTTCATTTTCTAAATGTTGAGCTTTAAGCCAACTTTTCCACTTTCACTTTCATCAAGAGGTTTTTTAGTTTTTCTTTACTTTCTGCCATAAGGGTGATGTCATCTGCATATCTCAGGTTATTGATATTTCTCCCAGCAATCTTGATTCCAGCTTGTGTTTCTTCCACTCCAGCGTTTCTCATGATGTACTCTGTATATAAGCTATATAAGCAGGTGACAATATACAGCCTTGACGTACTCCTTTTCCTATTTGGAACCAGTCTGTTGTTCCATGTCTAGTTCTAACTGTTGCTTCCTGACCTGCATACAGATTTCTGAAGAGGAAGGTCAGGTGGTCTGGTATTCCCATCTCTTTCAGAATTTCCCACAGTTTATTGTGAGCCACACAGTTAAAGGCTTTGGCATAGTCAATAAAGCAGAAATAGATGTTTTTCTGAAACTCTCTTGCTTTTTCCTTGATCCAGAGGATGTTAGCAATTTGATCTCTGGTTTCTCTGCCTTTTCTAAAACCAGCTTGAACATCAGGAAGTTCACGGTTCACATACTGCTGAAGCCTGGCTTGGAGAATTTTGAGCATTACTTTACTAGCGTGTGAGATGAGTGCAATTGTGCGATAGTGTGAGCATTCTTTGGCATTGCCTTTCTTTGGGATTGGAATGAAAATGGACCTTTTCCAGTCCTGTGGCCACTGCTGTGTTTTCCAAGTTTGTTGGCATATTGAGTGCAGCACTTTCACAGCATCATCTTTCAGGATTTGGAATAGCTCAAGTGGAATTCCATCACCTCCACTAGCTTTGTTCGTAGTGATGCTTTGTAAGGCCCACTTGACTTCACATTCCAGGATGTCTGGCTCTAGGTCAGTGATCACACCATCTTGATTATCTGGGTCATGAAGATCTTTTTTGTATGGTTTTTCTCTGTATTCTTGCAACCTCTTCTTGATATCTTCTGCTTCTATTAGGTCCATACCATTTCTGTGCTTTATCAAGACCATCCTTGCAGGAAATGTTCCCTTGGAATCTCTAATTTTCTCGAAGAGATCTCTACTCTTTCCCATTCTGTTGTTTTCCTCTATTTCTTTGCATTGATCACTGAAGAAGGCTTTCTTATCTCTTCTTGCTATTCTTTGGAACTCTGCATTCAGATGCTTATATCTTTCCTTTTCTCCTTTGATTTTCGCTTCTCTTCTTTTAACAGCTATTTGTAAGGCCTCCCCAGACAGCCATTTTGCCTTTTTGCATTTTTTTTTTCCCATAGGGATGGTCTTGATCGCTGTCTCCTGTACAATGTCACGAACCTCCTTCCATAGTTCATCAGGCACTCTATCTATCAGATCTAGGCCCTTAAATCTATTTCTCACTTCCACTGTATAATCATAAGGGATTTGACTTAGGTCATAGCTCAATGGTCTAGTGGTTTTCCCTACTTTCTTCAATTTAAGTCTGAATTTGGTAATAAGGAGTTCATGATCTGAGCCACAGTCAGCTCCTGGTCTTGTTTTTGTTGACTGTATAGAGCTTCTCCATCTTTGGCTGCAAAGAATATAATCAATCTGATTTCGGTGTTGACTATCTGGTTATGTCCATGTATAGAGTCTTCTCTTGTGTTGTTGGAAGAGGGTGTTTGCTATGGCCAGTGCATTTTCTTGGCAAAACTCTATTAGTCTTTGCCCTGCTTCATTCTGTATTCCAAGGCCAAATTTGCCTGTTACTTCAGGTGTTTCTTGACTTCTTACTTTTGCATTCCAGTCCCCTGTAATGAAAAGGACATCTTTTTTGGGTGTTAGTTCTAAAAGGTCTTGTAGGTCTTCATAGAACTGTTCAACTTCAGCTTCTTCAGCATTACTGGTTGGGGCATAGACTTGGATTACTGTGATATTGAATGGTTTGCCTTGGAAACAAACAGAGATCATTCTGTCATTTTTGAGATTGCATCCAAGTACTGCATTTCGGACTCTTTTGTTGACCATGATGGCCACTCCATTCCTTCTGAGGGATTCCTGCCCACGGTAGTAGATATAATGGTCATCTGAGTTAAATTCACCCATTCCAGTCCATTTCAGTTCGCTGATTCCTAGAATGTCGACATTCACTCTTGCCATCTCTTGTTTGACCACTTCCAGTTTGCCTTGATTCATGGACCTGACATTCCAGGTTCCTATGCAATATTGCTCTTTACAGCATCAGACCTTGCTTCTATCACCAGTCACATCCACAGCTGGGTATTCTTTTTGCTTTGGTTCCATCCCTTCATTCTTTCTGGAGTTATTTCTCCACTCATCTCCAGTAGCATATTGGGCACCTACTGACCTGAGGAGTTTCTCTTTCAGTATCCTATCATTTTGCCTTTTCATACTGTTTCTGTGGTTCTCAAGGCAAGAATACCGAAGTAGTTTGCCATTCCCTTCTCCAAGAGACCACATTCTGTCAGGTCTCTTGACCATGACCTGCCCATCTTGGCTTGCCCCATGGGTATGGCTTAGTTTTCATTGAGTTAGACAAAGCTGTGGTCCTAGTGTGATTAGATTGACTAGTTTTCTGTGAGTATGGTTTCAGTGTGTCTGCCTTCTGATGCCCTCTTGCAACACCTACCATCTTACTTGGGTTTCTCTTACCTTGGGTGTGGGGTATCTTTTCACGGCTGCTCCAGCAAAGCGCAACCGTTGCTCCTTACCTTGGACAAGGGGTATCTCCTCACTGCCTCCCTTCCTGACCTTCAACATGGGATAGCTCGTCTAGGCCCTCCTGTGCCCGCACAGCCACCGCTCCCTGGACGTGGGGTGGGCGGCTGCAACCGGCGCACTAAAGCGCGGCCGAGAGGAGCTACCCCCCATCCGAGGTCAGGGGCAGCAGCCGAGAGTGCCAGGCTGTGATGGCACAGGAACGGCAGAGAGGAGCTACCCCGCATCCAAGGTCAGGGTGGCAGCCGAGAGGAGCTACCCAAGTCCGAGGTCAGGGGCGAATGCTGAGAGAAGCTACCCCGCTTCCAAGGTCAGGGGCAGCACCGAGAGTGCCAGGGTGCGATGGCACAGGAACGGCCGAGAGGAGCTACCCCACGTCCGAGGTCAGGGGAGTCAGCTGAGAGGAGCTACCCCGCGTCTGAGGTCAGGGCGGCAGCTGAGAGGAGCTACCCAAGTCCGAGGTCAGGGGAGCTACCCCGCGTCTGAGGTCAGGGGCGGCGGTCCGGAGGAGCGACCCCATGCCCCCACGCCCGAGGCCAGGGGCAGCAGCCGAGAGGACCAACCCTACCTTGTCATAGCCCCTGGGCAAACATTTGAAAACTATGAAAGCATATTACAATGAGGATAATGATTAATGATTTGTGATATTTTTCAAAAGAGTCCTCCTATTTTAGAGGGCAACAAGCAAGATGAGTTTTTGAGTGTTTCCATCTGATAAATATGTGGTGTCCCAGTTGTCCTTCCTGTGAAGCTAGAGCTTGAATTGTCTCGTTCACAATTAGTGTTGCAACTAGAGAAAGCCCACACTAGCAATGAAGAGCCTGTGTGTTATATCAAAGACCCAGCCTCCAAGAATGTAAATCATAAAAACATATGTACAAAAAAGAGTCTGAGACTGAATTCCAGAAAACAAGGAACCAACACCATTCTAACCTCAGGAAATCCAGGCCCAAATCCTGCCATTTGATTTTGCTTGCAGAATTCTCTCTTCTAAAGGGCCCCAAAATACGAAGATTATTGCAAATGTCAGGAGACAGTCATTTTTATTTACCTCATAAGGCTGCTCAGAGTTAAGCATCTCTAACTTCTGGAGAAACCAAGCGAGAGAAAAGTAACATATTTCCATTTTACACACAGAGGGCATTTATTCAATTGCTGTCAATCATTAGTAGCTTGAGGGGAAGGGCTGGGCTTTATCTAGAAAGCCAACAGATCAATAATATTTCAGAGCAAAAAAAAAAAAAAAAAAACAAAACCCATAAACTTTAAAACTATATTTACAAGTTGACTCAGTATTTCATCTTTTGTTAAATACTTTTATGATACCAGCAGGGTTTTGTAATTGGGATTTTAAAATACCTTATCCAGTTAGTTGCCTGGTATAATGTGAAATTGATCAGACATCAGTGCTTGTCAAAATGGTCTCTCCTATGAATCTTCTTGGAGATGAAACCTTTTGCAAAACCATCAGAGTACAATAACTATGTGTGACTGACTTAAAGACTGAAAGACATGGTGACACAACTGAGCACAATGTAATGGGTTAAGAAACTTGGTTACAATAACCAGAATTATGACTTGGTAGCAGAACTTGGTATGCCCTGGTATGTCCTAATTATGACATTGGGACCTACCAGGTTTGTAAGAATTCCATAATTTTTCTTTTTTAGCAAATCTCTATTAGTAATATCCATCCCAGTATAACCTGAGAAGGCTTCTCATTCACTTGATAATGCTTCCCATGGTGTTTAACATACCAGTGATTCTAGTTAATCTAATATTTCCCTCAGAGATGCCTCACAGTTCCTCTGGAACACTCAGAGTTAGCTAGAGAAAGAGACTTATCATCTGTTCTCCAAGGCAGCTCATATTCCAGGAAATTTTGTCTGTTAACAGAGAGAGAAAACCAAATTCCAAAACTGTTGCAGCTTACTAGTAATAATAAAAGTCATTTACTCCATTAACTTATATTTAATCTTAATCAATCCTGAAATGTACACAATTCTTGCTAAAGTCACATCATGAGAAATGCTGGTCTGGAAGAAGCAGAAGCTGGAATCAAGATTGCTGGGAGAAATATCAATAATCTCAGATATGCAGATGACACCACCCTTATGGCAGAAAGTGAAGAAGAACTAAAAAGCCTCTTGATGAAAGTGAAAGAAGAGAGTGAAAAAGTTGGGTTAAAACTCAACATTCAGAAAACTAAGATCATGGCATCAGGTCCCATGACTTCATGGGAAATAGATGGGGAAACAGTGGAAACAGTGTCAGAATTTATTTTTGGGGGGCTCCAAAATGACTGCAGGTGGTGACTGCAGCCATGAAATTAAAAGACACTTCCTCCTTGGAAGGAAAGTTATGACCAACCTAGACAGCCTATTAAAAAGCAGAGACATTGTGTTACCAACAAAGATCCATCTAGTCAAGGCTATGGTTTTTCCAGTGGTCATGTACGGATGCGAGAGTTGGACTGTGAAGAAAGCTGAGCACTGAAGAATTGATGCTTTTGAACTGTGGTGTTGGAGAAGACTCTTGAGAGTCCCTTGGACTGCAAGAAGATCCAACCAGTCCATCCTAAAGGAGACCAGTCCTGGGTTTTCATTGGTGGGACTGATTCTGAGGCTGAAATTCCCATTTATTTTTAGTAGATGTTAAATCATATCACATTAGCAAAATCCCTTAAAACTGAAAATCAAGAAATAGGCAATTTAATTTTTTTATCAACAGTATATTTTAAAACGTATAAGACATGCATATCTTAGGGCACAATTTTTCTTTTGTCATACGAGATATGTACTTAATAAATTCAAAAATATTTAGTGTTTTTTCATAAAAGGAAAAGATAAGTAAACATAGACTTGTTCAGAACTCAGTGTTTCACTGTTTTATCTAAAATTGATTTACATTTTCAATGAATTCTCATCATTGAATTTAACAAAACTAATGGTTTAAATTCCTGCGCGTCCAAAAAACAAAGAATAATTCTTTTAAAGAGCTTACCTAAAAGCTTCTATACCATTTAGTTCAGTTATTTATGAGATTATCAGTGTGAGTGAACTTTCTTGCTGACAACTTTTGCCCCAGGTATGACCTAGTGACTAGCAGTAGAACTAAGTACAGTGAAAGAATGTTGGTGTCTCGTGTCTCCAGTAATCAGACACAGTTAACAAGCTAAACTGATGTCAGTACCAGACAGAGAATTAATACTGAACATTTCCCATATTTTGTGACTCAGAAATACTCCATTTGTAAGCGCTTATTGTACTTTGAGTCAATGGAATAGAGCTCATTTAGAAGTTAACCTCAGGAATATTTTCTAAAGACAAAGACACACACGGAGACACACACACGAGCAGAGATCTGTTTCATCATTTTACATTTCATGAATCAGGCACTGCAATTAAACTTGTCAGTTGATGAAAAACAGAGAGAACCGTCAAATGTTCACACTTGAGGTCAAAGGCTTCTTTTTCTTTCCTCCTTCCACCCGTCTCCTGGCTCGGTTTCAGTTCTTCTAAATAAGCCAAGGCTGAAACGCAGGCAATGTGGGCTGTGTTTGTATTAATACTTAGGGACATGGTGAGGCTTAACATCAACTTCTCCTAAGAATATCTTTGTTCTCTCAGGGTGAGTGTTCTAGAAAACTCAAGTGTGTTATCAAGACACTCTCTCCAACTGCACATGTAAAAAGAACCAGTTCTGAAATTTCAAAAGAGTTTCATCTCAACCATTTTCTCCAAAGTCTAAAGAATATTGTGACTACATAGTGTTAAACTATTTTGTCCTTATTGATAGGTTTAAACGTGTAGGTTAACCAGTCATCCAAAATGTGTCCTACGAGGTTATCAGAGGAAATCAAAGGAGCATTTCCCATTTTTGATCAGACGCCCATGAGCCAAATACAAACCAGACCTCATTAGCTGATGGAAACCTTAATGAGGGGAAGGACACTAGAAAGCATAAAACTCAGAGTGGGTGTTTCCAGTTCCTGCCAAGCCCATGACCTGAGTCCTTAGACCTCACAGGTGGGATTTCCAACATGAAAACTAATCAGACAGGCACTCAATGTTTCCCAGATGGAAACAAATGTTCCTCAGATGGACATGTTGAAGGAGCCTCGGATACATGTCGGGGGACTCACCCAGATGCTGGTCGAGATGTCTAGATGTCCCAGACGTTGTCTTTCTCCTTCCTCAAAATAATTCCGTGGAGCAGCAAAATTCAAGCTGGTGTGGGCTGGAGGAAGACAGGAACACCCTTGAGGCGAAGGTGGCCTCCCCACCCTCTAGGGCGGCCCTTCCTCTTCCCTCCTCTACCGCCTTGGTGTCCCTACTGCCTGCTTGGTGGACCGAGTATGACTGGGGCTCAGCCTTCTAGACACGGGTCCTCAGAATTCAGGCCTCTGAAGGAATCTTCCCAGTGTTCCAACCTTCTGGAAAGAGGCTGCGTGGAGGAAAAATCTAGAGAGTGTGATGGAGCCAGGGGACACCCAGGGTGTCAGTCCTAAGCCAACCCCACACGGGGCTCCAAATTTGTTACCCAAATTCAGCCTCTGCACACCAAGGCAGAGTGAAGTTTGTAAGAAAGAAGTATGGGTAAGGTAGAAAGAAAGAGCTTTACTGCTTTGCTAGAAAATTGGCCCATATTGGCGTTGTGCCCCCAAGACCAGGAGTGCCAACCTGGAGTGGGTATGTGGAGTCTTTAGTGTTTATGGAGCCATGGCTGGTGTTGAGGCAGTGGGGAGGCCGCAGCATCAGCCTTCTTGTTCCAGCCAGTCTGGGGTCTACCTGCTGTGGGAAGCAGTTCACTTGTTCAGCCTGGCGGGGCTTTTGGTAACTGCAAAATAGCTGACACATATGGCACAGATATTATCAAGAGACCTTGAGGAAGAAAAGTCCTTGACTTTGTTCGAAGGCTCCAGCATTATTATTTTGTCTTGTTTGACATTTTCCCCTTCAGGGCTCTAATGAAATTTATTCTTTGTTTTTCCCCATCCTCGGCAGAAGGCATGAGGGATCTTTGTTCCCCGACCTGGATCCTACCTTCAGCCCATGAATTTGACTGGTGGAGTCTTAGCCACCAGACCACCAGGGAAGCCCCTAAATGAATTTCTTGGTGAAAGATTTTCTACAGACAAAAGGCTGGTGGAGGACTTGACTGGGGATTTCTTCTGGGAAAGCCTCAGTGGGTCCTGCTTGGTTACAGTCTGGCCCTTCCCTGGTCTGCCCCTGCTTGGCCTCTAAGCCCTGCAGGAGAAGGAAGTCAGCACAGAAACAGGCAGGAGGCCACATGGGAGTTCAGATGCCATATTTCCTTAGGGTGAAGTCTATATGTTGTCAGGGTGGCTGAGTGGTAAAGAATATGTCTGCAATGCAGGACATGCTGGGGACTTGAGTCTGGTCTCTGGACGCGTAAGATCCCCTGGAGTAGGAAATGGCACGCCACTACAGCATTTTTGCCTGGGAAACCCCTTGGACATTGGAGCCTGTGGCACCACAGTCCAAAGGGTCACAAAGAACCACCGAACAGGCACACAGGTAGGAAGGTAACATTTGTGCATTGCTGGTAACAGCAAAAATTCCATTTCTATATTTTGTCCTGGTTCCTGCAGTGGAGGAACCAATACAGGAAGGCAAGCTGGTAATCTTTGTCTCCTGAACACTGTTACCATCATGTCAGTGATGTCTCTCCAGGTTCAAATCAGTCTTGTTGGTTAGGCAGGCAGAGTTGGGATGTGTAAATCATAAGCAGACTGAAATCTTGGTCATAAACATCCCACACTGATAAGTCCTCTAACACAATAATGCATTTTATTAAGACTTCACAAGAGCTGCTCCTCCCCTCTGCTCTGACCCTATTCAGTCCCTTGAAGACTGGCGTCTGGGTCCTATGCACCCCCAGCTCCTCTCAAGACCACCAGGGCCCCTCTGCTCACATTAGGAACTGGCCTCTGAGCTCCTGGGTCTGTGCCACAGCACTACCCCTGCTCCCCACACTGAGCCCCTCAGGGCTCCCCTCCAGAATGTGCCCTCTGAAAACCTCCCCAAGCCCTTGACCCCAGGGGGGCTCAGATCCCTTGGCCCTCGCTCCTCCAGATCTGGCCCTTCCCCCTGCCCTGTGCCTGGCCTGAGCCTCAACCCAGCAGGGGAAGGAGGTCAGCACACAACCAGGCAGGAGACTGATCTTGGCTTGCAGTGACTCGAAGCAGGGTTTCAGCCCTGGCCAGAGACTGAGGTCGGGCTGTGGGAGGGAGAGCACTGGATCCTAACCACTAGACCACCAGGGTGAATGGCCAGTGACAAACCCTGACTCATTATCTATGTAGAGGTGAATCCCCACCTAGAGATGGAAATTGGTGAAGCAATCAGAGTCTTTATTAGGAGGAAAAGATAGACACACCAGAGGGCTCAAAGAGAGTAGGGGAGTCGGGCCTCATGGTAGTTAGGGTCACTTTTAAGGGGCATTTTTTCTGGATTTCCTTTAGCCAATCGTCTTGCTTTTCCTGGCTCTGAGTCCCTTTTTGGTACACCTCAGGGTCCCCCTGGGCTTGTCAGGTGGCTCAGTGGTAAAGAACCCACCTGCCAATTCAAGAGACATGGGCTCGATCCCTGGCTTGGAAAGATCTCCTGGTGGAGATAAGGGCAACCCACTCCAGGTTCTTGCCTAGAAAATCTCATGGAGCCTGGTGCATTACAATCCATGGGGTCACAAAAGATTCAGACACAACTTGGTTACACAACAGCACTAGGATTCAGTCTAGCCATTGAAATGAAGAAGAGTTACTTGTAACAAGAAAGATGCATGTAGGGCTTCCCTGGTGTTCCATTGGTTAAGAGTCCACCTGCCAATGCAGGGGACATGGGTTCCATCCCTGGTCCAGGAAGATTTCACGGGCCTTGGGGCATTTAAGCCTGTGCTCCACAACTACTGAAGCCTGCCTGCCTAGAGCCCACGCTCCACAACAAGAGAAGCCACCACAACAAGAAGCGTGTGTCCCCCAAATAGAGAGGAGCCTCCACTCGCAGCACAGAGAAAGCCCCCACACAGCAACAAAGACCTAGTGCACCAGAAAAATAAAACAAAACCGCAAAAACATATCGCAATAACAGGAAATGACGTGAGGAATGTTCATTTGTGGTTAGACCACTCGGGTGAGAATCTGGGCTGCAGATGGAGTAAACACACCTGCTGGAGAAGTTTTCACACTGTCAGGCATGGTGGTCCTGTTGAAGAAACCGAAAACACTACAGAGCACAAGTGTGATCTGCCTTGTAAATCCTTCCTGGGCCCTCCTTTCCTAGGAAGATTTCTGAGCTGATCCACTCCAGCACCACAGACAGCTCCCACTTCTGCCCTGCCTTTTCCCAGGTGGTTCATCAGGAGCTCAGCAAGCAGAGGAGGGCTGTCGACGGCCTGGACAATATGATAGGCAGGATGGGAAAGATTAGACCGAGACTAGGCGAGGCTTCAACATGGACCCCAGGTGGGCATAATGTGGGCAGGGATTGGAGACAGAGACTAGGAAGCTGTAGGTGAGAAAGGGGACGCTGACGACATGGGAAAGGACACCAGCCTCATCAGAGACAAGCCCTTTCTCCCCAGAATCTACCCAGAGGGAATCAGCCACAGCTCTGAATAGCAGGGAGCCTCATGAGCACAGAGGTCACCTGGAACCTCCTGGATTCTAGGTTCTATGTGCCCAGATTTAAATGAGCCCAATGTCAGTGCGTGCAGCCCTGCTCTTCAGAGACTATTCATCTTCCCCAAGGCTGAGTCATTTAGACATACTTTAAATTCACTGGCTCCGATGATAGAGAATCTGCCTGAAATGCAATCCCTGGGTCAGGGAGAAGGGAATGGCAACCCACTCCAGTATTCTTGCCTGGAGAATTCCATGGACAGAGGACCCTGGGGGGCTACAGTCCATGGGGTTGCAAAGAGTTGGACACAACTGAAGCGACTCTCACTGCACTAAATGCACTCTGAAAGTTGTAGGGGTTGTAACTTCAGGGCACTCGAACCTGGAGAGAATAGCTGTCATCAGCGTTGATTGCAAGCTTGGCCCCCGCCACATCCAGTCACTCATTCTTGACCAGTAAGAGCCCCTGAGGTTTGCTTTGCCTCATGCTTTTACAAATAAAAGCCCAGAAGTCAGAGCCACATCATATCCAGGTGTGATCCTGTCTTAATGAATAGTATATATGAGGAGTTTTGAGTGTCCAAGTGTTTGCAGAAATACTTTGGATAAAAAGACATCTGGGGATTCCCTAGTGGACTAAGTGGTTAAAAATCTGCTGGCAATGCAGGTAACTACATATGAAAAATTAAAGTGTTAATTGCTCAGTTGTGTCCGACTCTCTGCAACTTCACGGACTGTAGCCCTCCAGGCTCCTTTGCCCATGGAATTCTCCAGGGAAGACCACTGGAGTGGGTGGCCATTCCCTTCTCCAGGGATCTTCCCAACCCAGGGATGGAATCCCATCTACTGAATTGCAGGCAGGTTATTTACCATCTGAGCCACCAGGGAAGCCCATCTACATATAAAATAGAAGAATATAATGTTTCACTTTAACTGATGCCTGGCCTAAATTTCCAGTCATACTAGCCATTGTTTTAAAATATCCCTTATGGGCAGAGACACTTTAACATATATTAAAATTAAACCAGTTTTCTTGTGATTATGAATTGGTTTCATAAAACAGCATCCAAGGGACCACTCCCCCACCCCCTAGTCAAAACACTTAATGTGCTTCAAAGTAAATAAAAACATAGTCTTCAAAGATGAAAATTGTAAAACCCTAATTACTAAAGGGATGATTATCCCCATTTCTCCATTTGATACATGAATCTTGCCTGGCCTAAGATTTGGGAAAAATTTTAGGTCATTCCATATTGGATGACTACTAATAATAGTGTGGCTTCATTGATTAGAGCCCCCAGACCCAACATCCAATATTGTCAAAACCACTAATTCTGTTCAATCAACAACTGGCACATATTTAGTTTTGTTCAGTGCCTGTGTCAACAGTCTCTCATCTAAGATAGCCTGCACTCCCAAAGGGACACAATTCCCCCATTTCAGGCTTCACACAGGTACCACAAGGGCTCAGCATCTCAACTGGGCAGACAATGTTTTAGCGGCATCCCCCTTTCTCCAGGAGCACAGGTATTGAAACAGGAGCAGAATCCTATGGTCCTTGTGCCCCATGCCCCGCCATGTGCCTGCCTTTCTTCTACCTGAGGAAAACTTTAGTCAAAGAATGCCTGCAATCAAAGAAGTGAGAGATGGGAAAGCAAAGGAAGAGTCAAAGGAGATTAAAATTAACGTAGTGATTAAGCATAGTCAAGGATATTTACCTGTTTCTGAAGGGCTATAGATAATATTCTGAGCAATATCCAGAGAGCCACGTTATAGATAGAGAAGCAACAAGTTGAGATGTTAATTACATGATGGTCAGACTGAACACAGGCTGTAAGCGGCCACTGTTTTCCTTGGAAATGGAATTTATGTTGAAAAACTGTTACATGTTGGGAGGGACAGTCAATGTACAAAGAACTCAATACAAAGTAGATAGTTTTAACCTTGGCTAGGGAGAAAAAAAGTCTTAAGTAATGTTCTTTTCCTGTATTTTCTTTAGAAAATATAGCAGCTGACTGTGCTGTTTCAGCATATAGCAGCCCCCTCGCACTTCTGTCTGGAAAAGCTCTTGCCCCACTGGTTGCCAGGAAGGGTGTGGGTGGGGGAGCGGTCAGTCCGCCTTTGGACAGCTGTCCAGCATCCTCCCCCCACCCGGCCCGGCCCGCTGGTGCCTGAAATAAAGCAAACTTTCCTTCTTTCCGCCAACCTGGCCGGTCTGCTTGTTTGAGAGCGGAGCAGCCGCACCCACCACACTTCTTCCGACAGCAGTGTGAGGTTTCAGGATGACATCCGCCTTCAAGGAGATGCAGTGGAAGCAGGTTTCATGTGCGAAGGACACAGACGTCTCACACCTTCTGGTCCTTTCCTGGGGTTCTGAAGCAACACGGTGCTCATGTACACATCTCCCTTCCACATCAGAGTCAACAGACAGTCCCGTCAGCGCCCTCAGAGACGCCTGCACTCAAGGAGCTTCGGGAACGGTGTCTCCCGCCATCTGGAGTCCCTGCACGGCTTCTGATGGCCACAACGTGCCCAAGGATTCGGGTGCAATGACACTACCCCTAGCAAGCTTTCTCAGCCCTCTCGAGACACGAGTGCGTCCAGATTTGATTCTCACACACACGTAGCCCATGTGCCCACGGTCCCCGTCCCCGGCTTCTCAGAGACCACCTCCAGAGCTCCAAACACGCTCGGCTTATTCAAAAAGGGATATGCAGCAGCTGGCTTGGCCCCACACCTCTGCCCGCTTCCTGCAGAACTTTTTTCCCCAAACCACCAGATCTCAGCTCAGGCTTCGACACGCCCCCTCAAACTTCCACAGCGCTTTAAAACCTGCGGCTTTCCCTGGGTCCCTGCACCCTGCGCGGGCCCTCTCCTCACTAGGAGAGCAGTGAACGACTTTCAGCTTCTGTCTGTAGTGACCCTGGCCTCTCTGCGGAGACGCTCAGGCACCCCTGTCAATTAAGTCCCAGCCACCGCCTGACCGAAAGCAAGGCGATATTCATTATGTTTGGCGGGAGAGCCAGAACGATTTCCTTTATACGAGACCTCCTCCTGCGCTTCCTAAGGCACCTTGTGTGGATTTATCTCGAGGGTAAGATGATGCTCTTTCTGCCAAATGAATCACCCTACCAAGACGTGTTAAAGGAATTCATTGACCTGATTTGTCTGCGGGCACTGAAACCTAGTTTGCACTTTTGGACAGGAAAGACTGCTGGTGCTACGAGAAACTGGTTTCTCGTTTCCGTTGCACCCAAGATGTCGTACTGCTTTAAGAAAGAACGTGATGAAGCAATGCGGGCAAATCGGGTTTAAACGGCATTTGGCACGACTTGGCAATGATTTGCTGAAGGATGCTTGACGTCCTTGTCGCGTCTCAAGGACGACGATCAGCTGAACTATGAACGAGAATTGAAAGGATTTGAAAACGGCATGACTCCTACACCTGTTATGTTTGTGTGTTTCCCCCATAGCTTCCCAATCCAGTTTATGCTGACAAATGTAGTCACACGTTAGGAGGGACAACCCCTGTGCAAAAGTAGTCAGTAGCAAGTAGATAGTTTTAACCTTGTTTAGTCAGGCAACAAGTCTTAAGTAATGTTCTTTTCCTGTATTTTCCTTCGAAAATATAGCAGCTGACTGTGCTGTTTCAGCATAGAGCAGCCCCCTCGCACTTCTGTCTGGAAAAGCTCTTGCCCCACTGGTTGCCAGGAAGGCTTTGGGTGGGGGAGCGGTCAGTCGGCCTTTGGACAGGTGTCCAGCATCCTCCCCCCCCGGCCTGCTGGCGCCTGAAATAAAGCAAACTTTCCTTCTTTCCGCCAACCTGGCCGGTCTGCTTGTTTGAGAGCGGAGCAGCCGCACCCACCACACTTCTTCCGACAGCAGTGTGAGGTTTCAGGATGACATCCGCCTTCAAGGAGATGCAGTGGAAGCAGGTTTCATGTGCGAAGGACACAGACGTCTCACACCTTCTGGTCCTTTCCTGGGGTTCTGAAGCAACACGGTGCTCATGTACACATCTCCCTTCCACATCAGAGTCAACAGACAGTCCCGTCAGCGCCCTCAGAGACGCCTGCACTCAAGGAGCTTCGGGAACGGTGTCTCCCGCCATCTGGAGTCCCTGCACGGCTTCTGATGGCCACAACGTGCCCAAGGATTCGGGTGCAATGACACTACCCCTAGCAAGCTTTCTCAGCCCTCTCGAGACACGAGTGCGTCCAGATTTGATTCTCACACACACGTAGCCCATGTGCCCACGGTCCCGGTCCCCGGCTTCTCAGAGACCACCTCCAGAGCTCCAAACACGCTCGGCTTATTCAAAAAGGGATATGCAGCAGCTGGCTTGGCCCCACACCTCTGCCCGCTTCCTGCAGAACTTTTTTCCCCAAACCACCAGATCTCAGCTCAGGCTTCGACACGCCCCCTCAAACTTCCACAGCGCTTTAAAACCTGCGGCTTTCCCTGGGTCCCTGCACCCTGCGCGGGCCCTCTCCTCACTAGGAGAGCAGTGAACGACTTTCAGCTTCTGTCTGTAGTGACCCTGGCCTCTCTGCGGAGACGCTCAGGCACCCCTGTCAATTAAGTCCCAGCCACCGCCTGACCGAAAGCAAGGCGATATTCATTATGTTTGGCGGGAGAGCCAGAACGATTTCCTTTATACGAGACCTCCTCCTGCGCTTCCTAAGGCACCTTGTGTGGATTTATCTCGAGGGTAAGATGATGCTCTTTCTGCCAAATGAATCACCCTACCAAGACGTGTTAAAGGAATTCATTGACCTGATTTGTCTGCGGGCACTGAAACCTAGTTTGCACTTTTGGACAGGAAAGACTGCTGGTGCTACGAGAAACTGGTTTCTCGTTTCCGTTGCACCCAAGATGTCGTACTGCTTTAAGAAAGAACGTGATGAAGCAATGCGGGCAAATCGGGTTTAAACGGCATTTGGCACGACTTGGCAACGATTTGCTGAAGGATGCTTGACGTCCTTGTCGCGTCTCAAGGACGACGATCAGCTGAACTATGAACGAGAATTGAAAGGATTTGAAAACGGCATGACTCCTACACCTGTTATGTTTGTGTGTTTCCCCCATAGCTTCCCAATCCAGTTTATGCTGACAAATGTAGTCACACGTTAGGAGGGACAACCCCTGTGCAAAAGTAGTCAGTAGCAAGTAGATAGTTTTAACCTTGTTTAGTCAGGCAACAAGTCTTAAGTAATGTTCTTTTCCTGTATTTTCCTTCGAAAATATAGCAGCTGACTGTGCTGTTTCAGCATAGAGCAGCCCCCTCGCACTTCTGTCTGGAAAAGCTCTTGCCCCACTGGTTGCCAGGAAGGCTTTGGGTGGGGGAGCGGTCAGTCGGCCTTTGGACAGGTGTCCAGCATCCTCCCCCCCCCGGCCTGCTGGCGCCTGAAATAAAGCAAACTTTCCTTCTTTCCGCCAACCTGGCCGGTCTGCTTGTTTGAGAGCGGAGCAGCCGCACCCACCACACTTCTTCCGACAGCAGTGTGAGGTTTCAGGATGACATCCGCCTTCAAGGAGATGCAGTGGAAGCAGGTTTCATGTGCGAAGGACACAGACGTCTCACACCTTCTGGTCCTTTCCTGGGGTTCTGAAGCAACACGGTGCTCATGTACACATCTCCCTTCCACATCAGAGTCAACAGACAGTCCCGTCAGCGCCCTCAGAGACGCCTGCACTCAAGGAGCTTCGGGAACGGTGTCTCCCGCCATCTGGAGTCCCTGCACGGCTTCTGATGGCCACAACGTGCCCAAGGATTCGGGTGCAATGACACTACCCCTAGCAAGCTTTCTCAGCCCTCTCGAGACACGAGTGCGTCCAGATTTGATTCTCACACACACGTAGCCCATGTGCCCACGGTCCCGGTCCCCGGCTTCTCAGAGACCACCTCCAGAGCTCCAAACACGCTCGGCTTATTCAAAAAGGGATATGCAGCAGCTGGCTTGGCCCCACACCTCTGCCCGCTTCCTGCAGAACTTTTTTCCCCAAACCACCAGATCTCAGCTCAGGCTTCGACACGCCCCCTCAAACTTCCACAGCGCTTTAAAACCTGCGGCTTTCCCTGGGTCCCTGCACCCTGCGCGGGCCCTCTCCTCACTAGGAGAGCAGTGAACGACTTTCAGCTTCTGTCTGTAGTGACCCTGGCCTCTCTGCGGAGACGCTCAGGCACCCCTGTCAATTAAGTCCCAGCCACCGCCTGACCGAAAGCAAGGCGATATTCATTATGTTTGGCGGGAGAGCCAGAACGATTTCCTTTATACGAGACCTCCTCCTGCGCTTCCTAAGGCACCTTGTGTGGATTTATCTCGAGGGTAAGATGATGCTCTTTCTGCCAAATGAATCACCCTACCAAGACGTGTTAAAGGAATTCATTGACCTGATTTGTCTGCGGGCACTGAAACCTAGTTTGCACTTTTGGACAGGAAAGACTGCTGGTGCTACGAGAAACTGGTTTCTCGTTTCCGTTGCACCCAAGATGTCGTACTGCTTTAAGAAAGAACGTGATGAAGCAATGCGGGCAAATCGGGTTTAAACGGCATTTGGCACGACTTGGCAACGATTTGCTGAAGGATGCTTGACGTCCTTGTCGCGTCTCAAGGAAGACGATCAGCTGAACTATGAACGAGAATTGAAAGGATTTGAAAACGGCATGACTCCTACACCTGTTTTGTTTGTGTGTTTCCCCCTATAACTTTCCAACCCAGTTTATGTTGACAAATTTAGTTACATGTTAGGAGGGACAGTCCCCATACAAAAATACTCAATACGAAGTTCATATTTTTACCCCAAATCTTTACCCTTTAATCTTTTCCAGTATTTTTTCAGAAAATACTCCCTTTGTAAATTCAAATTTGTCCGTTTTGAGTCTTCTGACTCAGCATTTTGAACACTTCCATTTCTTGTGTTGGTAGCGCTTTGCAGGTTCTCCTGTCTCTTGTTTTTGCCTCTCAAATTCTTGTTTCTTCGCCGCACATGGAGCTTGCTCATATTCTTCGTGTGCCTTTTGGTTTGATGTTTTCTTTTGCTTTGGAATGTTTCATAGAGTATATTCTCGTGCTGCAGTGCCCTTCTGGCAGAAGCCGTTCAGTGCTACAATGTCCTTCAGACAAAGCCTGGTCAGGCGTACCTTGGTCTTCTGGCAAAGACTGCTCACCTTGTTCTAACCAGGATTGGTCAGCTTTTCTCAGCTGCTTGCTGAGTCTTTCCTCTCCAGCTAAATAGAGATGGTTCCAGTGACCAGGGTGTTAGGGCAAGCGCACTGATTGTAACCACCCACCCTGGCCAGGCACTATAGTAACCATTTGCAGGAGTTGTTTTATGACAGGACCTTCTGGCAAGGAAGACGGAACTACTAAGCCTCCACTTATTAGAAGAAGAAGTTTGGGAGAGATCCCAAGGAGACTCCACTTGTCCGACCACATCCCAGAATCCTTCTCTCTGGCATCCATCTGGCCTGAAGTAGGTGTGCACCACCAGGAAGGACTCTGAGTCAGAATGTTTGGCTAAAGACAACCCGGAAACTAATCCCATCACCATAACACCCATGACCACAAGCCATGTGACAGAGCTGTTCTCCTGCGTTCCATTACCCTATGGCTCTCCACCCGGGTGCTCTTTCCCAAGAAAATCTCTTGCTTTGTCAGCACATGTGTCTCCTCCAACAATTCATTTCTGAGTGTTAGACAAGGGCCCAGGTTTGGGCCCTGGAAGGGGTCTCTGCTCCTGCAACAAGGGTACCAATCTGTGCACTGGGATTCGCCTGAGCTCATCTCACATGCTAGTAAAGTAATGCTCAATATTCTCCAAGCCAGGCTTCAGCAATACGTGAACCATGAACTTCCAGATGTTCGAGCTGATTTTCGAAAAGGCAGAGGGACCAGAGATCAAATTGCCAACATCCTCTGGATCAAGGAAAAAGCAAGAGAGTTCCAGAAAAACATCTATTTCTGCTTTATTGACTATGCAAAAGCCTCTGACTGTGTGGATCACAATAAACTGTGGAAAATTCTGAAAGAGATGGGAATACCAGACCACCTGATCTGCCTCTTGAGAAATCTGTATGCAGGTCAGGAAGCAACAGTTAGAACTGGACATGGAACAACAGACTGGATCCAAATAGGAAAAGGAGTACATCAAGGCTGTATATTGTCACCCTGCTTATTTAACTTCTATGCAGAGTACATCATGAGAAACGCTGGACTGGAAGAAACACAAGCTGAAATCAAGATTGCCAAGAGAAATATCAATAATCTCAGATATGCAGATGACACCACCCTTATGGCAGAAAGTGAAGAGGAACTCAAAAGCCTCTTGAAGAAAGTGAAAGTGGAGAGTGAAAAAGTTGGCTTAAAGCTCAACATTCAGAAAACGAAGATCATGGCATCCAGTCCCATCACTTCATGGGAAATAGATGGGGAAACAGTGGAAACAGTGTCAGACTTTATCTTTTTGGGCTCCAAAATCACTGCAGATGGTGACTGCAGCCATGAAATTAAAAGACGCTTGCTCCTTGGAAGTAAAGTTATGACCAACCTAGATAGCATATTCAAATCAGAGGCATTGCTTTGTCAACTAAAGTCCGTCTAGTCAAGGCTATGGTTTTTCCAGTGGTCATGTATGGATGTGAGAGTTGGACTGTGAAGAAGACTGAGCGCCAAAGAATTGATGCTTTTGAACTGTGGTGTTGGAGAAGACTCTTGAGAATCCCTTGGACTGCACGGAGATCCAACCAGTCCATTCTGAAGGAGATCAGCCCTGGGATTTCTTTGGAAGGAATGATGCTAAAGCTGAAACTCCAGTACTTTGGCCACCTCATGCGAAGAGTTGACTCATTGGAAAAGACTCTGATGCTGGGAGGGATTGGGGGCAGGAGGAGAAGGGGACGACAGAGGATGAGATGGCTGGATGGCATCACTGATTTGATGGTCGTGAGTCTAAGTGAACTCTGCGAGATGGTGATGGACAGGGAGGCCTGGCGTGCTGCGATTCATGGGGTCACAGAGTCAGACACGACTGACAAACTGAACTGAACTGAGCTGAACTGAGCCTTATTTTCCCTCCAGAGCAATATCTTGGAAGTTTGCTGAATCTTTAGTTTTCTTTGAAATGGGAAGCCTCATCCCTCGCGAATGCTCCCCATGAGGGCTACAGATGGTTATTACATTGCTATGTACTCTGCTTTACATTCTTATTTCTGAATCCCGCCGATGAGACTCCTTCTTCTTGCATCCCAAAACACCCTGTCCATGCCCCTCTCCCCCGACCCATGGTGCCCTCCATCTACAACTTAAAAAAAAAAATTGGAACTTGATACCTGAGTAAAATAAAGATATAAGTAAATGCAGTGCAGTGGATGGTGTGTTTCTTTGGTGTGGTTTGCCTGATGTCCAGCCCAGGGTCTTTCCCATGGACCCTAGAGTGGGAGTGGGTCTCCAGCAGGAGAAAGTGCAAGGGTGGGGGTAGGAGTCGACAGGAGCCCTCTGTCGGGGGTGGAGGCCAGGGTGCTGGGGTGCAGATGTGGTTCAGAGAAACGGGAAGGGGAGTGGAGGTCCACAGGCTCAAATTGTGGACTTGAGACCAGACAGGTTTTGAGAAAATCCTGCCTCAGTAGCCGAATATGCAGAGAAGCTGCGGTGGCACTGGATGGTTTGAGAAGGCAATTTCTGACGTCAAATCACATCCCAATCAGGATGTATACCAATGGAGCCCAGAGGAGAAATTGGAGCCTAGAAGATAAAGTGCGCGCATGAAAAGGGTGCATAGAAACCTTCCAATGGCTTCCTGATGTGAACGTTTTGTCCATGGGACAAAAAGACCCAGATCTGGCCATTCTTAACATATTGTTATGGCTTTCTGAATATTATAATATTATATTAATATTATATTAGTATAATATAATGATATTATAGTAATTAAATGTCAATATAAATTATAATTTATATAATCTATATTTTAAATTTTTACATGAATTTTAAAATTTATATATAATATAAATTTTATTTTTATTACAATTGAATTAATATATTATTAATGATAATAATTAAGATATATTCTATTACTATAATATATTATGTGAATATATATTATATTTAATGTTTTAATTATATTATATATTATAGTAAATATTATTTTATATAATATATCAATTATATATAAAATTGTATAAATGATAAGGTAGAATAACAGATGATTCTAAAGAATGTATTATATATAATATATAATATTTGATATAATGACATTATATATAATTATATATTTTAGTAATGTTAAAAATTATATATAATATGTTATATATAATATTTAGCAATATATAATATATGTTACATAATGTATAATAAGAATATATACAATATATAGTATGTATTATAAATGTACATTGTACATTATATGTAAAGCATATAATTTATCTATAATATTATCTATTTATGTATTATGTTAATATCAATATGTTGTATATAATAATATATACTCTATAACAATATATTATATAATCTTTTACTATATATTATTATGCTATATATTATATCATTGTATATGTAATATTTTATTTATATATTTATTATTATAGATTTTGAGCATATATTAAAACTTATTGCATTTTTAAATGCCTTAAAACTAAAACCAAGAAACAAGCAATTGATTTTCTTTAACAACATTAAATTTTATAATCTATAAGACATAAAAATTTATGGCTAATTTTTCTTTATGTAGTGCAATATATGTACTTAGTAAACTGAAATATATTTAGTGTTTTTTTCATAAAAGGCAAAGGTAAGTAAACATAGACTTGTTCACAAGTCAATGTTTCAGTATTTTATCTAAAACTGATTTAACTCTTCAATGAATTCTCATCATGGAACTTAATTTAACAAAACTCTAATGGTTTAAATTCCCGAGAATCCAAAAAGACAAAAGATAATTCTTTTAAGGAGCTTACCTAAAGGCTTTTCTACCATTTATCTCAGTTATTTATGACAATATATCACTATGGGTCAACTTTTGTGCTGACAAATTTTGCAACAGCTGTGACCTACTGACTAGCAGTAGAACCAGGTACAAGGAAAGTCGGTGCTGAGGCTAAATGTTGGTGTCTCGTGCCTCTAGTAATCAGACACAATTAAACAAGCAAAACTGACATCAGTACCAGACAGAGACTTAATATTGAACATTTCTCAGATTTTGTGAGTCTTAGAAATTTGTAAGCACCTGTTTTTCTTTAAGTCAATGGAATAGAGCTCATTTAGAAGTTAATCTCAGGAATATTTTCTAAAGATAAAGACACTCACTGAGACACACACACGAGCAGAGATCTGTTTCATCATTTTATATTTCATGAATCAGGCACTGCATTTAAGCTTGTCGGTTTATGAAAAAGAGAGAGAATAACAAATGTACACACTTGAGGTCAAAGGCTTCTTTTTCTTCCCTCCTTCCACCCCTCTCCCCTGGCTCAATTTCAATCCTTCTAAGTAAGCCAAGGCTGAAACGCAGGCAATGTGGGCTGTGTTTGTATGAATACTTCAGGGAAATGTTTTTTTTTAATTTATTTATTTTAATTAGAGGCTAATTACAATATTGTATTGGTTTTGCCATACATGAACATGAATCCGCCACGGGTGTACACGTGTTCCCAATCTGAACCCCCCTCCCACCTCCGACCCCATACCATCCCTCTGGGGCATCCCAGTGCACCAGCCCCAAGCATCCTGTATCCTGCATCAAACCTGGACTGGCGATTCATTCCTTTTATGATATTATACATGTTTCAATGCCATTCTCCCAAATCGTTCCCCCCTTGAGGGACATGTTGAGGCTTAACATCAATTTTTCTCCTAAGAATATCTTTATTCTCAAAGCGCGAGTGTTCTAGAAAACTAAAGTGTGTCATCAAGCCATCTCTCTCCAACTGCACATGCAAAAAAACCAGTTCTGAAATTTCAAAAGAGTTTCATCTCAACCATATTCTCCGAAGTCTAAAGAATATTGTGACTACATAGTGTTAAACTATTTTGTCCTTGTTAATAGGTTTAAACATGTAGGTTGACTGCTGCTGCTTCTGCTACTAAGTCGCTTCACTCGTGTCCAACTCTGTGCGACCCCATAGACGGCAGCCCACCAGGCTCCGCCGTCCCTGGGATTCTCCTGGCAAGAACACTGGAGTGGGTTGCCATTTCCTTCTCCAATGCATGAAAGTGAAAAGTGAAAGTGAAGTCACTAAGTCATGTCTGAATCTTCGTGACTGCATGGACTGCAGCCTACCAGACTCCTCCGTCCATTGGATTTTCCAGGCAACAGTACTGAAGTGTGTTGCCATTGCCTTCTCCGTGGCTTGACTAGTCTTCCAAAATGTGTCCTAGGTGGTTATCAGAGGGAATCAAAGGAGGGCTTCCCATTTTTGAATGGACACCCATGAGCCACATACAAATCAGACCTCATTAGCTGATGGAAACCTTATACGAGGGGGAAGACACCAGAAAGCATAAAGCTCAGAGTGGCTGTTTCCAACTCCTGCCAAGTCCATGACCTTAGTCCTTAGATCTCACAGGTGGGATTTCCAACATGAAAGCTAACCAGACAAACACTCACTGTTCCCCAGATGGAAACAAATGTTCCTCAGATGGACATGTTGAAGGAGCCTCAGATACATGGCGGGGGACTCACCCAGACGCTGGCCAAGATGTCTCAATGTCCAAGATGCTGTCCTTCTCCTTCCTCAAAATAATTCCTTGGAGCAGCAAAATTCAAGCTGGTATGGGCTGGAAGAAGACAGGAACATCCTTGAGGCGAAGGTGGCCTCCCCACCCTCTAGGGTGGCCCTTCCTCTTCCCTCCTTCTACTGCCTTGGTGTCCCCACTGCCTGCTTGGTGGACTGAGTATGACTGGGGCTCAGCCTTCTTGACACGGGTCCTCAGGATCAGGCCTCTGAAGGAATCTTCCCAGCGTTCCAACCTTCTGGAAAGAGGCTGCGTGGAGGAAAAATCTAGAGAGTGTGATGGAGCCAGGGTACACCCAGGGGGGTTACCCCTAAGCCAACCCCACACGGGACTCCAAATTTGTTACCCAAATTCAGCCTCTGCACACCAAGGCAGAGTGGAGTCTGTAAGAAAGAAGTTTGGGTGAAGTAGAAAGAAAGAGCTTTACTGCTTTGCTAGGAAAAATGGGCCACATTGGCCTAGTGCCCCCAGAGCCGTGAGTGCCAGCCTGGAGTGGGTATGTGGAGTCTTTAGTGTTTATGGAGCCATGGCTGGTATTGAGGCAGTGGGGAGGCCGCAGCATCAACCTTCTTGTTCCAGCCAGTCTGGGGTCTACCTGCTGTGGGCAGCAGTTCACTTGTTCAGCCTGGTGGGGGTTTCGGTAACTGCAAAATAGCTCACACATAAGCCACAGAACATTACCAAGAGACCTTGAGGAAGAAAAGTCCTCGACTTTGTTTGATGGCTTCAGTATTATTTTGTCTTGTTTGACATTTTCCCCTTCAGGATCCTCTCACTGCTTTGATGAAATTTATTCTTTGTTTTTCCCCATCCTTCCAGAAGGCATGAGGGATCTTTGTTCCCCGACCTGGATCCTACCTTCAGCCCATGAATTTGACTGGTGGAGTCTTAGCCACCAGACCACCAGGGAAGCCCCTAAATGGATGATTTGGTGAAAGATTTTCTACAGACAAAAGGCTGGTGGAGGACTTGACTAGGGGTTTCTTCTGGGAAAGCCTCAGTGGGTCCTGCTTGGTTAAAATCTGGCCCTTCCCTGGTCTGCCCCTGCCTGGTGTCTCAGCCCTCCAGGAGAAGGAAGTCAGCACAGAAACAGGCAGGAGGCCACAGGAGAGTTCAGATGCCATTTATTTCTTTAGGGTGAAGTGTACACGTTGTCAGGGTGGCTGAGGGGTAAAGAATATGCCTGCAATGCAGGACACGGCGGGGTCTTGAGTCTGGTCTCTGGATGCATAAGATCCCCTGGAGTAGGAAATGGCACGCCACTACAGTATTTTTGCCTGGGAAACCCCATGGACAATGGAGCCTTGGGGGCCACAGTCCAAAGGGTCACAAAGAACCACCGAACAGGCACACAGGTAGGAAAGTAACATTTGTGCATTGCTGGTAACAGCAAAAATTCAGTTTCTGTATTTTGTCCTGGTTCCTGCAGTGGAGGAACCAGTACAGGAAGGCAAGCTGGTAATCTTGTCTCCTGAACACTGTTACCATCATGTCAGTGATGTCTCTCCAGGTTCAAATCAGTCTTGTTGGTTAGGCAGGCAGAGTTGGGATGTGTAAATCATAAGCGGACTGAAATCTTGGTCATAAACATCCCACACTGATAAGTCCTCTAACACAGTAATGCATTTTCTTAAGACTTCACAAGAGCTGCTCCTCCCCTCTACTGTGACCCTATTTAGTCCCTTGAAGACTGGCGTCTGGGTCCTATGTGCCCCCAGCTTCTCTCAAGACCACCAGGGCCCCTCTGCTCAGATTAGGAACAGGCCTCTGAGCTCCTGGGTCTGTGCCACAGCGCTACCCCTGCTCCCCACACTGAGCCCCTCAGGGCTCCCCTCCAGAATGTGCCCTCTGAAAACCTCCCCAAGCCCTTGACCCCAGGGGGGCTCAGATCCCTTGGCCCTCGCTCCTCCAGATCTGGCCCTTCCCCTGCCCTGTGCCTGGCCAGAGCCTCAGCCCAGCAGGAGAAGGAGGTCAGCACACAACCAGGCAGGAGACTGATCTCAGCCTGCAGTGACTTGAAGCAGGGTTTCAGCCCTGGCCAGAGACTGAGGTCGGGCTGTGGGAGGGAGAGCACTGGATCCTAAGCGATAGACCACCAGGGTGAATGGCTGTTGACAAACCCTGACTCATTATCTATGTAGAGGTGAACCCCACCTAGAGATGGAAAATGGTGAAGCAAGCAAGTGTTTATTAGGAGGGAAAGGGTGCTTGTGGATAGACTCGCCAGAGGGCTCAGAGAGAGTGGGGAAGTCAGGCCTCATGGTAGTTAGAATCACTTTTATGGGGCATTTCTTCTGGATTTCCTTTAGCCAATCATCTTGCTTTTCCTGGCTCTGAGTCCCTTTTTGGTACACCTCAGGGTCCCCCTGGGCTTGTCAGGTGGCTCAGTGGTAAAGAACCCACCTGCCAATTCAAGAGACATGGGCTCGATCCCTGGCTTGGAAAGATCTCCTGGTGGAGATAAGGGCAACCCACTCCAGGTTCTTGCCTAGAAAATCTCATGGAGCCTGGTGCGTTACAATCCATGGGGTCACAAAAGATTCAGACACAACTTGGTTACACAACAGCACTAAGATTCAGTCTAGCCATTGAAATGAAGAAGAGTTACTTGTAACAAGAAAGATACATGTAGGGCTTCCCTGGTGTTCCAGTGGTTAAGAGTCCACCTGCCAATGCAGGGGACATGGGTTCCATCCCTGGTCCAGGAGGATTTCACGGGCCTTGGGGCATTTAAGCCCGTGCTCCACAACTACTGAAGCCTGCCTGCCTAGAGCCCACGCTCCACAACAAGAGAAGCCACCACAACAAGAAGCGTGTGTCCCCCAAATAGAGTAGCCTCCACTCGCAGCACAGAGAAAGCCCCCACACAGCAACAAAGACCTAGTGCACCAATAAAATAAAATAAAACCACAACAACATATTGCAATAACAGGAAATGACGTGAGGAATGTTCATTTGTGGTTAGACCACTCGGGTGAGAATCTGGGCTGCAGATGGAGTAAACACACCTGCTGGAGAAGTTTTCACACTGTCAGGCATGGTGGTCCTGTTGAAGAAACCGAAAACACTACAGAGCACGAGTGTGATCTGCCTTGTAAATGCTTCCTGGGCCCTCCTTTCCTAGGAAGATTTCTGAGCTGATCCACTCCAGCACCGCAGACAGCTCCCACTTCTGCCCTGCCTTTTCCCAGGTGGTTCATCAGGAGCTCAGCAAGCAGAGGAGGGCTGTCGACGGCCTGGACAATATGATAGGCAGGATGGGAAAGATTAGACCGAGACTAGGCGAGGCTTCAACATGGACCCCAGGTGGGCATAATGTGGGCAGGGATTGGAGACAGAGACTAGGAAGCTGTAGGTGAGAAAGGGGACGCTGACGACATGGGAAAGGACACCAGCCTCATCAGAGACAAGCCCTTTCTCCCCAGAATCTACCCAGAGGGAATCAGCCACAGCTCTGAATAGCAGGGAGCCTCATGAGCACAGAGGTCACCTGGAACCTCCTGGATTCTAGGTTCTATGTGCCCAGATTTAAATGAGCCCAATGTCAGTGCGTGCAGCCCTGCTCTTCAGAGACTATTCATCTTCCCCAAGGCTGAGTCATTTAGACATACTTTAAATTCACTGGCTCCGATGATAGAGAATCTGCCTGAAATGCAATCCCTGGGTCAGGGAGAAGGGAATGGCAACCCACTCCAGTATTCTTGCCTGGAGAATTCCATGGACAGAGGACCCTGGGGGGCTACAGTCCATGGGGTGGCAAAGAGTTGGACACAACTGAAGCGACTCTCACTGCACTAAATGCACTCTGAAAGTTGTAGGGGTTGTAACTTCAGGGCACTCGAACCTGGAGAGAATAGCTGTCATCAGCGTTGATTGCAAGCTTGGCCCCCGCCACATCTAGTCACTCATTCTTGACCAGTAAGAGCCCCTGAGGTTTGCTTTGCCTCATGCTTTTACAAATAAAAGCCCAGAAGTCAGAGCCACATCATATCCAGGTGTGATCCTGTCTTAATGAATAGTATATATGAGGAGTTTTGAGTGTCCAAGTGTTTGCAGAAATACTTTGGATAAAAAGACATCTGGGGATTCCCTAGTGGACTAAGTGGTTAAAAATCTGCTGGCAATGCAGGTAACTACATATGAAAAATTAAAGTGTTAATTGCTCAGTTGTGTCCGACTCTCTGCAACTTCATGGACTGTAGCCCTACAGGCTCCTTTGTCCATGGAATTCTCCAGGGAAGACCACTGGAGTGGGTGGCCATTCCCTTCTCCAGGGATCTTCCCAACCCAGGGATGGAATCCCATCTACTGAATTGCAGGCAGGTTATTTACCATCTGAGCCACCAGGGAAGCCCATCTACATATAAAATAGAAGAATATAATGTTTCACTTTAACTGATGCCTGGCCTAAATTTCCAGTCATACTAGCCATTGTTTTAAAATACCCCTTATGGGCAGAGACACTTTAACATATATTAAAATTAAACCAGTTTTCTTGTGATTATGAATTGGTTTCATAAAACAGCATCCAAGGGACCACTCCCCCACCCCTTGTTAAAACACTTAATGTGCTTCAAAGTAAATAAAAACATAGTCTTCAAAGATGAAAATTGTAAAACCCTAATTACTCAAGGGGTGATTATCCCCATTTCTCCATTTGACACACGAACCTTGCCTGGCCTAAGATTTGGGGAAATTTTAGGTCATTCCATACTGGATGACTACTAATAATAGTGTGGCTTCATTGATTAGAGCCCCCAGACCCAACATCCAATATTGTCAAAACCACTAATTCTGTTCAATCAACAACTGGCACATATTTAGTTTTGTTCAGTGCCTGTGTCAACAGTCTCTCATCTAAGATAGCCTGCACTCCCAAAGGGACACAATTCCCCCATTTCAGGCTTCACACAGGTACCACAAGGGCTCAGCATCTCAACTGCACACCCTCTGGGCAGACAATGTTTTAGCGGCATCCCCCTTTCTCCAGGAGCACAGGTATTGAAACAGGAGCAGAATCCTATGGTCCTTGTGCCCCATGCCCCGCCATGTGCCTGCCTTTCTTCTACCTGAGGAAAACTTTAGTCAAAGAATGCCTGCAATCAAAGAAGTGAGAGATGGGAAAGCAAAGGAAGAGTCAAAGGAGATTAAAATTAACGTAGTGATTAAGCATAGTCAAGGATATTTAGCTGTTTCTGAAGGGCTATAGATAATATTCTGAGCAATATCCAGAGAGCCACGTTATAGACAGAGAAGCAACAAGTTGAGATGTTAATTACATGATGGTCAGACTGAACACAGGCTGTAAGCGGCCACTGTTTTCCATAGAAATGGAATTTATGTTGAAAAACTGTTACATGTTGGGAGGGACAGTCAATGTACAAAGAACTCAATACAAAGTAGATAGTTTTAACCTTGGCTAGGGAGAAAAAAAGTCTTAAGTAATGTTCTTTTCCTGTATTTTCCTTCGAAAATATAGCAGCTGACTGTGCTGTTTCAGCATACAGCAGCCCCCTCGCACTTCTGTCTGGAAAAGCTCTTGCCCCACTGGTTGCCAGGAAGGGTTTGGGTGGGGGAGCCGTCAGTCGGCCTTTGGACAGGTGTCCAGCATCCTCCCCCGCCCCGGCCCGCTGGCGCCTGAAATAAAGCAAACTTTCCTTCTTTCCGCCAACCTGGCCGGTCTGCTTGTTTGAGAGCGGAGCAGCCGCACCCACCACACTTCTTCCGACAGCAGCGTGAGGTTTCAGGATGACATCCGCCTTCAAGGAGATGCAGTGGAAGCACGTTTCATGTGCGAAGGACACAGACGTCTCACGCCTTCTGGTCCTTTCCTGGGGTTCTGAAGCAACACAGTGCTCACGTACACATCTCCCTTCCACATCAGAGTCAACAGACAGTCCCGTCAGCGCCCTCAGAGACGCCTGCACTCAAGGAGCTTCGGGAACGGTGTCTCCCGCCATCTGGAGTCCCTGCACGGCTTCTGATGGCCACAACGTGCCCAAGGATTCGGGTGCAATGACACTACCCCTAGCAAGCTTTCTCAGCCCTCTCGAGACACGAGTGCCTCCAGATTTGATTCTCACACACACGTAGCCCATGTGCCCACGGTCCCGGTCCCCGGCTTCTCAGAGACCACCTCCAGAGCTCCAAACACGCTCGGCTTATTCAAAAAGGGATATGCAGCAGCTGGCTTGGCCCCACACCTCTGCCCGCTTCCTGCAGAACTTTTTTCCCCAAACCACCAGATCTCAGCTCAGGCTTCGACACGCCCCCTCAAACTTCCACAGCGCTTTAAAACCTGCGGCTTTCCCTGGGTCCCTGCACCCTGCGCGGGCCCTCTCCTCACTAGGAGAGCAGTGAACGACTTTCAGCTTCTGTCTGTAGTGACCCTGGCCTCTCTGCGGAGACGCTCAGGCACCCCTGTCAATTAAGTCCCAGCCACCGCCTGACCGAAAGCAAGGCGATATTCATTATGTTTGGCGGGAGAGCCAGAACGATTTCCTTTATACGAGACCTCCTCCTGCGCTTCCTAAGGCACCTTGTGTGGATTTATCTCGAGGGTAAGATGATGCTCTTTCTGCCAAATGAATCACCCTACCAAGACGTGTTAAAGGAATTCATTGACCTGATTTGTCTGCGGGCAGTGAAACCTAGTTTGCACTTTTGGACAGGAAAGACTGCTGGTGCTACGAGAAACTGGTTTCTCGTTTCCGTTGCACCCAAGATGTCGTACTGCTTTAAGAAAGAACGTGATGAAGCAATGCGGGCAAATCCGGTTTAAACGGCATTTGGCACGACTTGGCAACGATTTGCTGAAGGATGCTTGACGTCCTTGTCGCGTCTCAAGGACGACGATCAGCTGAACTATGAACGAGAATTGAAAGGATTTGAAAACGGCATGACTCCTACACCTGTTTTGTTTGTGTGTTTCCCCCATAGCTTCCCAATCCAGTTTATGCTGACAAATGTAGTTACACGTTAGGAGGGACAACCCCTGTGCAAAAGTACTCAGTAGCAAGTAGATAGTTTTAACCTTGTTTAGTCAGGCAACAAGTCTTAAGCAATGTTCTTTTCCTGTATTTTCCTTCGAAAATATAGCAGCTGACTGTGCTGTTTCAGCATACAGCAGCCCCCTCGCACTTCTGTCTGGAAAAGCTCTTGCCCCACTGGTTGCCAGGAAGGGTTTGGGTGGGGGAGCGGTCAGTCGGCCTTTGGACAGGTGTCCAGCATCCTCCCCCGCCCCGGCCCGCTGGCGCCTGAAATAAAGCAAACTTTCCTTCTTTCCGCCAACCTGGCCGGTCTGCTTGTTTGAGAGCGGAGCAGCCGCACCCACCACACTTCTTCCGACAGCAGCGTGAGGTTTCAGGATGACATCCGCCTTCAAGGAGATGCAGTGGAAGCACGTTTCATGTGCGAAGGACACAGACGTCTCACGCCTTCTGGTCCTTTCCTGGGGTTCTGAAGCAACACAGTGCTCACGTACACATCTCCCTTCCACATCAGAGTCAACAGACAGTCCCGTCAGCGCCCTCAGAGACGCCTGCACTCAAGGAGCTTCGGGAACGGTGTCTCCCGCCATCTGGAGTCCCTGCACGGCTTCTGATGGCCACAACGTGCCCAAGGATTCGGGTGCAATGACACTACCCCTAGCAAGCTTTCTCAGCCCTCTCGAGACACGAGTGCGTCCAGATTTGATTCTCACACACACGTAGCCCATGTGCCCACGGTCCCGGTCCCCGGCTTCTCAGAGACCACCTCCAGAGCTCCAAACACGCTCGGCTTATTCAAAAAGGGATATGCAGCAGCTGGCTTGGCCCCACACCTCTGCCCGCTTCCTGCAGAACTTTTTTCCCCAAACCACCAGATGTCAGCTCAGGCTTCGACACGCCCCCTCAAACTTCCACAGCGCTTTAAAACCTGCGGCTTTCCCTGGGTCCCTGCACCCTGCGCGGGCCCTCTCCTCACTAGGAGAGCAGTGAACGACTTTCAGCTTCTGTCTGTAGTGACCCTGGCCTCTCTGCGGAGACGCTCAGGCACCCCTGTCAATTAAGTCCCAGCCACCGCCTGACCGAAAGCAAGGCGATATTCATTATGTTTGGCGGGAGAGCCAGAACGATTTCCTTTATACGAGACCTCCTCCTGCGCTTCCTAAGGCACCTTGTGTGGATTTATCTCGAGGGTAAGATGATGCTCTTTCTGCCAAATGAATCACCCTACCAAGACGTGTTAAAGGAATTCATTGAACTGATTTGTCTGCGGGCAGTGAAACCTAGTTTGCACTTTTGGACAGGAAAGACTGCTGGTGCTACGAGAAACTGGTTTCTCGTTTCCGTTGCACCCAAGATGTCGTACTGCTTTAAGAAAGAACGTGATGAAGCAATGCGGGCAAATCCGGTTTAAACGGCATTTGGCACGACTTGGCAACGATTTGCTGAAGGATGCTTGACGTCCTTGTCGCGTCTCAAGGACGACGATCAGCTGAACTATGAACGAGAATTGAAAGGATTTGAAAACGGCATGACTCCTACACCTGTTTTGTTTGTGTGTTTCCCCCATAGCTTCCCAATCCAGTTTATGCTGACAAATGTAGTTACACGTTAGGAGGGACAACCCCTGTGCAAAAGTACTCAGTAGCAAGTAGATAGTTTTAACCTTGTTTAGTCAGGCAACAAGTCTTAAGCAATGTTCTTTTCCTGTATTTTCCTTCGAAAATATAGCAGCTGACTGTGCTGTTTCAGCATACAGCAGCCCCCTCGCACTTCTGTCTGGAAAAGCTCTTGCCCCACTGGTTGCCAGGAAGGGTTTGGGTGGGGGAGCGGTCAGTCGGCCTTTGGACAGGTGTCCAGCATCCTCCCCCGCCCCGGCCCGCTGGCGCCTGAAATAAAGCAAACTTTCCTTCTTTCCGCCAACCTGGCCGGTCTGCTTGTTTGAGAGCGGAGCAGCCGCACCCACCACACTTCTTCCGACAGCAGCGTGAGGTTTCAGGATGACATCCGCCTTCAAGGAGATGCAGTGGAAGCACGTTTCATGTGCGAAGGACACAGACGTCTCACGCCTTCTGGTCCTTTCCTGGGGTTCTGAAGCAACACAGTGCTCACGTACACATCTCCCTTCCACATCAGAGTCAACAGACAGTCCCGTCAGCGCCCTCAGAGACGCCTGCACTCAAGGAGCTTCGGGAACGGTGTCTCCCGCCATCTGGAGTCCCTGCACGGCTTCTGATGGCCACAACGTGCCCAAGGATTCGGGTGCAATGACACTACCCCTAGCAAGCTTTCTCAGCCCTCTCGAGACACGAGTGCCTCCAGATTTGATTCTCACACACACGTAGCCCATGTGCCCACGGTCCCGGTCCCCGGCTTCTCAGAGACCACCTCCAGAGCTCCAAACACGCTCAGCTTATTCAAAAAGGGATATGCAGCAGCTGGCTTGGCCCCACACCTCTGCCCGCTTCCTGCAGAACTTTTTTCCCCAAACCACCAGATCTCAGCTCAGGCTTCGACACGCCCCCTCAAACTTCCACAGCGCTTTAAAACCTGCGGCTTTCCCTGGGTCCCTGCACCCTGCGCGGGCCCTCTCCTCACTAGGAGAGCAGTGAACGACTTTCAGCTTCTGTCTGTAGTGACCCTGGCCTCTCTGCGGAGACGCTCAGGCACCCCTGTCAATTAAGTCCCAGCCACCGCCTGACCGAAAGCAAGGCGATATTCATTATGTTTGGCGGGAGAGCCAGAACGATTTCCTTTATACGAGACCTCCTCCTGCGCTTCCTAAGCACCTTGTGTGGATTTATCTCGAGAGTAAGATGATGCTCTTTCTGCCAAATGAATCACCCTACCAAGACGTGTTAAAGGAATTCATTGACCTGATTTGTCTGCGGGCAGTGAAACCTAGTTTGCACTTTTGGACAGGAAAGACTGCTGGTGCTACGAGAAACTGGTTTCTCGTTTCCGTTGCACCCAAGATGTCGTACTGCTTTAAGAAAGAACGTGATGAAGCAATGCGGGCAAATCCGGTTTAAACGGCATTTGGCACGACTTGGCAACGATTTGCTGAAGGATGCTTGACGTCCTTGTCGCGTCTCAAGGACGACGATCAGCTGAACTATGAACGAGAATTGAAAGGATTTGAAAACGGCATGACTCCTACACCTGTTTTGTTTGTGTGTGTTTCCCCCTATAACTTTCCAACCCAGTTTATGTTGACAAATTTAGTTACATGTTAGGAGGGACAGTCCCCATACAAAAATACTCAATACGAAGTTCATATTTTTACCCCAAATCTTTACCCTTTAATCTTTTCCAGTATTTTTTCAGAAAATACTCCCTTTGTAAATTCAAATTTGTCCGTTTTGAGTCTTCTGACTCAGCATTTTGAACACTTCCATTTCTTGTGTTGGTAGCGCTTTGCAGGTTCTCCTGTCTCTTGTTTTTGCCTCTCAAATTCTTGTTTCTTCGCCGCACATGGAGCTTGCTCATATTCTTCGTGTGCCTTTTGGTTTGATGTTTTCTTTTGCTTTGGAATGTTTCATAGAGTATATTCTCGTGCTGCAGTGCCCTTCTGGCAGAAGCCGTTCAGTGCTACAATGTCCTTCAGACAAAGCCTGGTCAGGCGTACCTTGGTCTTCTGGCAAAGACTGCTCACCTTGTTCTAACCAGGATTGGTCAGCTTTTCTCAGCTGCTTGCTGAGTCTTTCCTCTCCAGCTAAAGAGAGATGGTTCCAGTGACCAGGGTGTTAGGGCAAGCGCACTGATTGTAACCACCCACCCTGGCCAGGCACTATAGTAACCATTTGCAGGAGTTGTTTTATGACAGGACCTTCTGGCAAGGAAGACGGAACTACTAAGCCTCCACTTATTAGAAGAAGAAGTTTGGGAGAGATCCCAAGGAGACTCCACATGTCCGACCACATCCCAGAATCCTTCTCTCTGGCATCCATCTGGCCTGAAGTAGGTGTGCACCACCAGGAAGGACTCTGAGTCAGAATGTTTGGCTAAAGACAACCCGGAAACTAATCCCATCACCATAACACCCATGACCACAAGCCATGTGACAGAGCTGTTCTCCTGCGTTCCATTACCCTATGGCTCTCCACCCGGGTGCTCTTTCCCAAGAAAATCTCTTGCTTTGTCAGCACATGTGTCTCCTCCAACAATTCATTTCCGAGTGTTAGACAAGGGCCCAGGTTTGGGCCCTGGAAGGGGTCTCTGCTCCTGCAACAAGGGTACCAATCTGTGCACTGGGATTCGCCTGAGCTCATCTCACATGCTAGTAAAGTAATGCTCAATATTCTCCAAGCCAGGCTTCAGCAATACGTGAACCATGAACTTCCAGTTGTTCGAGCTGATTTTCGAAAAGGCAGAGGGACCAGAGATCAAATTGCCAACATCCTCTGGATCAAGGAAAAAGCAAGAGAGTTCCAGAAAACCATCTATTTCTGCTTTATTGACTATGCAAAAGCCTCTGACTGTGTGGATCACAATAAACTGTGGAAAATTCTGAAAGAGATGGGAATACCAGACCACCTGATCTGCCTCTTGAGAAATCTGTATGCAGGTCAGGAAGCAACAGTTAGAACTGGACATGGAACAACAGACTGGATCCAAATAGGAAAAGGAGTACATCAAGGCTGTATATTGTCACCCTGCTTATTTAACTTCTATGCAGAGTACATCATGAGAAACGCTGGACTGGAAGAAACACAAGCTGAAATCAAGATTGCCAAGAGAAATATCAATAATCTCAGATATGCAGATGACACCACCCTTATGGCAGAAAGTGAAGAGGAACTCAAAAGCCTCTTGAAGAAAGTGAAAGTGGAGAGTGAAAAAGTTGGCTTAAAGCTCAACATTCAGAAAACGAAGATCATGGCATCCAGTCCCATCACTTCATGGGAAATAGATGGGGAAACAGTGGAAACAGTGTCAGACTTTATCTTTTTGGGCTCCAAAATGACTGCAGATGGTGACTGCAGCCATGAAATTAAAAGACGCTTGCTCCTTGGAAGTAAAGTTATGACCAACCTAGATAGCATATTCAAATCAGAGGCATTGCTTTGTCAACTAAAGTCCATCTAGTCAAGGCTATGGTTTTTCCAGTGGTCATGTATGGATGTGAGAGTTGGACTGTGAAGAAGACTGAGCGCCAAAGAATTGATGCTTTTGAACTGTGGTGTTGGAGAAGACTCTTGAGAATCCCTTGGACTGCACGGAGATCCAACCAGTCCATTCTGAAGGAGATCAGCCCTGGGATTTCTTTGGAAGGAATGATGCTAAAGCTGAAACTCCAGTACTTTGGCCACCTCATGCGAAGAGTTGACTCATTGGAAAAGACTCTGATGCTGGGAGGGATTGGGGGCAGGAGGAGAAGGGGACGACAGAGGATGAGATGGCTGGATGGCATCACTGATTTGATGGTCGTGAGTCTAAGTGAACTCTGCGAGATGGTGATGGCCAGGGAGGCCTGGCGTGCTGCGATTCATGGGGTCACAGAGTCAGACACGACTGACAAACTGAACTGAACTGAGCTGAACTGAGCCTTATTTTCCCTCCAGAGCAATATCTTGGAAGTTTGCTGAATCTTTAGTTTTCTTTGAAATGGGAAGCCTCATCCCTCGCGAATGCTCCCCATGAGGGCTACAGATGGTTATTACATTGCTATGTACTCTGCTTTACATTCTTATTTCTGAATCCCGCCGATGAGACTCCTTCTTCTTGCATCCCAAAACACCCTGTCCATGCCCCTCTCCCCCGACCCATGGTGCCCTCCATCTACAACTTAAAAAAAAAATTGGAACTTGATACCTGAGTAAAATAAAGATATGAGTAAATGCAGTGCAGTGGATGGTCTGTTTCTTTGGTGTGGTTTGCCTGATGTCCAGCCCAGGGTCTTTCCCATGGACCCTAGAGTGGGAGTGGGTCTCCAGCAGGAGAAAGTGCAAGGGTCGGGGTAGGAGTCGACAGGAGCCCTCTGTCGGGGGTGGAGGCCAGGGTGCTGGGGTGCAGATGTGGTTCAGAGAAACGGGAAGGGGAGTGGAGGTCCACAGGCTCAAACTGTGGACTTGAGACCAGACAGGTTTTGAGAAAATCCTGCCTCAGTAGCCGAATATGCAGAGAAGCTGCGGTGGCACTGGATGGTTTGAGAAGGCAATTTCTGACGTCAAATCACATCCCAATCAGGATGTATACCAATGGAGCCCAGAGGAGAAATTGGAGCCTAGAAGATAAAGTGCGCACATGAAAAGGGTGCATAGAAACCTTCCAATGGCTTCCTGATGTGAACGTTTTGTCCATGGGACAAAAAGACCCAGATCTGGCCTTTCTTAACATATTGTTATGGCTTTCTGAATATTATAATATTATATTAATATTATATTAGTATAATATAATGATATTATAGTAATTAAATGTCAATATAAATTATAATTTATATAATCTATATTTTAAATTTTTACATGAATTTTAAAATTTATATATAATATAAATTTTATTTTTATTACAATTGAATTAATATATTATTAATGATAATAATTAAGATATATTCTATTACTATAATATATTATGTGAATATATATTATATTTAATGTTTTAATTATCTTATATATTATAGTAAATATTATTTTATATAATATATCAATTATATATAAAATTGTATAAATGATAAGGTAGAATAACAGATGATTCTAAAGAATGTATTATATATAATATATAATATTTGATATAATGACATTATATATAATTATATATTTTAGTAATGTTAAAAATTATATAGAATATGTTATATATAATATTTAGCAATATATAATATATGTTACATAATGTATAATAAGAATATATACAATATATAGTATGTATTATAAATGTACATTGTACATTATATGTAAAGCATATAATTTATCTATAATATTATCTATTTATGTATTATGTTAATATCAATATGTTGTATATAATAATATATACTCTATAACAATATATTATATAATCTTTTTACTATATATTATTATGCTATATATTATATCATTGTATATGTAATATTTTATTTATATATTTATTATTATAGATTTTGAGCATATATTAAACTTATTGCATTTTTAAATGCCTTAAAACTAAACCAAGAAACAAGCAATTGATTTCTTTAACAACATTAAATTTTATAATCTATAAGACATAAAAATTTATGGCTAATTTTTCTTTATGTAGTGCAATATATGTACTTAGTAAACTGAAATATATTTAGTGTTTTTTTCATAAAAGGCAAAGGTAAGTAAACATAGACTTGTTCACAAGTCAATGTTTCAGTATTTTATCTAAAACTGATTTAACTCTTCAATGAATTCTCATCATGGAACTTAATTTAACAAAACTCTAATGGTTTAAATTCCCGAGAATCCAAAAAGACAAAAGATAATTCTTTTAAGGAGCTTACCTAAAGGCTTTTCTACCATTTATCTCAGTTATTTATGACAATATATCACTATGGGTCAACTTTTGTGCTGACAAATTTTGCAACAGCTGTGACCTACTGACTAGCAGTAGAACCAGGTACAAGGAAAGTCGGTGCTGAGGCTAAATGTTGGTGTCTCGTGCCTCTAGTAATCAGACACAATTAAACAAGCAAAACTGACATCAGTACCAGACAGAGACTTAATATTGAACATTTCTCAGATTTTGTGAGTCTTAGAAATTTGTAAGCACCTTATTTTTCTTTAAGTCAATGGAATAGAGCTCATTTAGAAGTTAATCTCAGGAATATTTTCTAAAGATAAAGACACTCACTGAGACACACACACGAGCAGAGATCTGTTTCATCATTTTATATTTCATGAATCAGGCACTGCATTTAAGCTTGTCGGTTTATGAAAAAGAGAGAGAATAACAAATGTACACACTTGAGGTCAAAGGCATCTTTTTCTTCCCACCTTCCACCCCCCTCCCCTGGCTCAATTTCAATCCTTCTAAGTAAGCCAAGGCTGAAACGCAGGCAATGTGGGCTGTGTTTGTATGAATACTTCAGGGAAATGTTTTTTTTTTAATTTATTTATTTTAATTAGAGGCTAATTACAATATTGTATTGGTTTTGCCATACATGAACATGAATCCGCCACGGGTGTACACGTGTTCCCAATCTGAACCCCCCTCCCACCTCCGACCCCATACCATCCCTCTGGGGCATCCCAGTGCACCATCCCCAAGCATCCTGTATCCTGCATCAAACCTAGACTGGCGATTCATTCCTTTTATGATATTATACATGTTTCAATGCCATTCTCCCAAATCGTTCCCCCCTTGAGGGACATGTTGAGGCTTAACATCAACTTTTCTCCTAAGAATATCTTTATTCTTAAAGCGCGAGTGTTCTAGAAAACTAAAGTGTGTCATCAAGCCATCTCTCTCCAACTGCACATGCAAAAAAACCAGTTCTGAAATTTGCAAAGAGTTTCATCTCAACCATATTCTCCGAAGTCTAAAGAATATTGTGACTACATAGTGTTAAACTATTTTGTCCTTAGTTTAAACGTGTAGGTTGACTGCTGCTGCTTCTGCTACTAAGTCGCTTCAGTCGTGTCCAACTCTGTGCGACCCCATAGATGGCAGCCCACCAGGCTCCGCCATCCCTGGGATTCTCCTGGCAAGAACACTGGAGTGGGTTGCCATTTCTTTCTCCAATGCATGAAAGTGAAAAGTGAAAGTGAAGTCACTAAGTCATGTCTGAATCTTCGTGACTGCATGGACTGCAGCCTACCAGACTCCTCCGTCCATTGGATTTTCCAGGCAACAGTACTGAAGTGTGTTGCCATTGCCTTCTCCGTAGCTTGACTAGTCTTCCAAAATGTGTCCTAGGTGGTTATCAGAGGGAATCAAAGGAGGGCTTCCCATTTTTGAACGGACACCCATGAGCCACATACAAACCAGAACTCATTAGCTGATGGAAACCTTATACGAGGGGGAAGACACCAGAAAGCATAAAGCTCAGAGTGGCTGTTTCCAACTCCTGCCAAGTCCATGACCTTAGTCCTTAGATCTCACAGGTGGATTTCCAACATGAAAGCTAACCAGACAAGCACTCACTGTTCCCCAGATGGAAACAAATGTTCCTCAGATGGACATGTTGAAGGAGCCTCAGATACATGGCGGGGGACTCACCCAGACGCTGGCCAAGATGTCTCAATGTCCAAGACGCTGTCCTTCTCCTTCCTCAAAATAATTCCTTGGAGCAGCAAAATTCAAGCTGGTATGGGCTGGAAGAAGACAGGAACATCCTTGAGGCGAAGGTGGCCTTCCCACCCTCTGGAGCGGCCCTTCCTCTTCCCTCCTGTACCGCCTTGGTGTCCCCACTGCCTGCTTGGTGGACCGAGTATGACTGGGGCTCAGCCTTCTTGACACGGGTCCTCAGAATTCAAGCCTCTGAAGGAATCTTCCCAGCAGTTCCAACCTTCTGGAAAGAGGCTGCGTGGAGAAAAATCTAGAGAGTGTGATGGAGCCAAGGGGACACCCAGGGGGTTACCCCTAAGCCAACCCCACACGGGACTCCAAATTTGTTACCCAAATTCAGCCTCTGCACACCAAGGCAGAGTGAGTCTGTAAGAAAGAAGTTTGGGTGAAATAGAAAGAAGAGCTTTACTGCTTTGCTAGGAAAATGGGCCACATTGGCCTAGTGCCCCCAGAGCCGTGAGTGCCAGCCTGGAGCGGGTATGTGGAGTCTTTAGTGTTTATGGAGCCCTGGCTGGTGTTGAGGCAGGGGGGAGGCCGCAGCATCAACCTTCTTGTTCCAGCCAGTCTGGGGTCTACCTGCTGTGGGCAGCAGTTCACTTGTTCAGCCTGGTGGGTGGTTTCGGTAATGCAAAATAGCTCACACATAAGGCCACAGAATATTACCAAGAGACCTTGAGGAAGAAAAGTCCTTGACTTTGTTTGATGGCTTCAGTATTATTTTGTCTTGTTTGACATTTTCCCCTTCAGGATCTCTCACTGCTTTGATGAAATTTATTCTTTGTTTTCCCCCATCCTTCCAGAAGGCATGAGGGATCTTTGTTCCCCGACCTGGATCCTACCTTCAGCCCATGAATTTGGTGAGTCTTAGCCACCAGACCACCAGGGAAGCCCCTTAAATGGATGATTTGGTGAAAGATTTTCTACAGACAAAAGGCTGGTGGAGGACTTGACTAGGGGTTTCTTCTGGGAAAGCCTCAGTGGGTCCTGCTTGGTTACAATCTAGCCCTTCCCTGGTCTGCCCCTGCCCTGGTGTCTCAGCCCTCCAGGAGAAGGAAGTCGGCACAGAAACAGGCAGGAGGCCACATGAGAGTTCTGATGCCATTTTATTTCTTTAGGGTGAAGTGTACACATTGTCAGGGGTGGCTGAGGGGTAAAGAATATGCCTGCAATGCAGACATGGCGGGGGCTTGAGTCTGGTCCTCTGGATTGCATAAGATCCCCTGGAGTAGGAAATGGCATGCCACTACAGTATTTTTGCCTGGGAAACCCCATGGACAATGGAGCCTTGGGGGCCACAGTCCAAAGGGTCACAAAGAACCACTGAACAGGCACACAGGTAGGAAAGTAACATTTGTGCAATGCTGGTAACAGCAAAAATTCAGTTTCTGTATTTTGTCCTGATTCCTGCAGTGGAGGAACCAGTACAGGAAGGCAAGCTGGTAATCTTGTCTCCTGAACACTGTTACCATCATGTCAGTGATGTCTCTCCAGGTTCAAATCAGTCTTGTTGGTTAGGCAGGCAGAGTTGGGATGTGTAAATCATAAGCGGACTGAAATCTTGGTCATAAACATCCCACACTGATAAGTCCTCTAACACAGTAATGCATTTTCTAAGACTCACAAGAGCTGCTCCTCCCCTCTACTGTGACCCTATTTAGTCCCTTGAAGACTGGCGTCTGGGTCCTATGTGCCCCAGCTTCTCTCAAGACCACCAGGGCCCCTCTGCTCAGATTAGGAACTGGCCTCTGAGCTCCTGGGTCTGTGCCACAGCACTACCCCTGCTCCCACACTGAGCCCCTCAGGGCTCCCTCCAGAATGTGCCCTCTGAAAACCTCCCCAAGCCCTTGACCCCAGGGGGGCTCAGATCCCTTGGCCCTCGCTCCTCCAGATCTGGCCCTTCCCCTGCCCTGTGCCTGGCCAGAGCCTCAGCCCAGCAGGAGAAGGAGGTCAGCACACAACCAGGCAGGAGACTGATCTCAGCCTGCAGTGACTTGAAGCAGGGTTTCAGCCCTGGCCAGAGACTGAGGTCGGGCTGTGGGAGGGAGAGCACTGGATCCTAAGCGATAGACCACCAGGGTGAATGGCTGTTGACAAACCCTGACTCATTATCTATGTAGAGGTGAATCCCCACCTAGAGATGGAAAATGGTGAAGCAAGCAAGTGTTTATTAGGAGGGAAAGGGTGCTTGTGGATAGACTCGCCAGAGGGCTCAGAGAGAGTGGGGAAGTCAGGCCTCATGGTAGTTAGAATCACTTTTAAGGGGCATTTCTTCTGGATTTCCTTTAGCCAATCATCTTGCTTTTCCTGGCTCTGAGTCCCTTTTTGGTACACCTCAGGGTCCCCCTGGGCTTGTCAGGTGGCTCAGTGGTAAAGAACCCACCTGCCAATTCAAGAGACATGGGCTCGATCCCTGGCTTGGAAAGATCTCCTGGTGGAGATAAGGGCAATCCACTCCAGGTTCTTGCCTAGAAAATCTCATGGAGCCTGGTGCGTTACAATCCATGGGGTCACAAAAGATTCAGACACAACTTGGTTACACAACAGCACTAAGATTCAGTCTAGCCATTGAATGAAGAAGAGTTACTTGTAACAAGAAAGATACATGTAGGGCTTCCCTGGTGTTCCAGTGGTTAAGAGTCCACCTGCCAATGCAGGGACATGGGTCCATCCCTGGTCCAGGAGGATTTCACGGGCCTTGGGGCATTTAAGCCTGTGCTCCACAACTACTGAAGCCTGCCTGCCTAGAGCCCACGCTCCACAAGAAGAGAAGCCACCACAACAAGAAGCGTGTGTCCCCCAAATAGAGAGGAGCCTCCACTCGCAGCACAGAGAAAGCCCCACACAGCAACAAAGACCTAGTGCACCAGAAAAATAAAACAAAACCGCAAAAACATATCGCAATAACAGGAAATGACGTGAGGAATGTTCATTTGTGGTTAGACCACTCGGTGAGAATCTGGGCTGCAGATGGAGTAAACACACCTGCTGGAGAAGTTTTCACACTGTCAGGCATGGTGGTCCTGTTGAAGAAACCGAAAACACTACAGAGGCACAAGTGTGATCTGCCTTGTAAATCCTTCCTGGGCCCTCCTTTCCTAGGAAGATTTCTGAGCTGATCCACTCCAGCACCACAGACAGCTCCCACTTCTGCCCTGCCTTTTCCCAGGTGGTTCATCAGGAGCTCAGCAAGCAGAGGAGGGCTGTCGACGGCCTGGACAATATGATAGGCGGAATGGGAAAGAGTAGACTGAGACTAGGCGAGCTTCAACATGGGCCCCAGGTGGGCATACTGTGGGCAGGGATTGGAGACAGAGACTAGGAAGCTGTAGGTGAGAAAGGGGACGCTGACGACATGAGTGCGGGCGGCTGCGAGCGGCGCACTTAGCACGACCTGCGCACTTAGCACAGCTGAGAGGAGCTACCCCACGTCCGAGGTCAGGGTCAGAAGCCGGGAGGACCCCACGCCCGAGGGCGGCGGCCAAGAGGAGTTACCCCACGTCGAGGTCAGGGGCAGCGGCCGGGGGGAGCTACCCCACGCCCGAGGCCAAGTGGGGGCGGCTGGGTGGAGAAACCCCATGCCCGAGGCCAGGGGCGGCACTGGGAGAAGCTACCCCAGCCCCGAGGTCAGGGGCGGCGGCCGAGAGGAGCAACCCCATGTCCAAGGAGTGGTGTTGTGCGGGCGCAGGAGGGCCTAAGGAGCTATTCCATGTTCAGTCGGATGGGCGCCGGTGAGGAGATACCACTCTTCCAAGGTAAGGAGCACCGGCTGCGCTTTGCTGGAGCAGCCGTGAAGAGATACCCCACGTCCAAGGTAAGAGAAACCCAAGTAAGACGGTAGGTGTTGCAAGAGGGCATCAGAGGGCAGACACAGAGAAACCATACTCACAGAAACTAGTCAATCTAATCACACTAGGACCACAGCCTCGTCTAAACCAGTGAACTAAGCCATGACCGTGAGGCCACCCAAGACAGGCGGGTCATGGTGGAGAGGTCTGACAGAATGTGGCCCACTGGAGAAGGGATGGCAACGAGTATTCTTGCCTTGAGAACCCCATGAACAGTAGAAAAGGCAAAATGATAGGATACTGAAAGAGAAACTCCCCCAGGTCCGTAGGTGCCCAATATGCTACTGGATATCAGTGGAGAAATAACTCCAGAAAGAATGAAGGGATGGAGCCAAGCAGAAACAATACCCATTTGTGATGTGACTGTGATAGAAGCAAGGTCCAATGTTGTACAAGAGCAATATGGAATAGGAACCTGGAATGTCAGGTCCATGAATCAAGGCAAATTGGAAGTGGTCAAATAAAGAGATGGACAAGAGTGAATGTCGACATTCAGGAATCACGAACTAAATTGGACTGGAATGGGTGAACTTAACTCAGATAAC
>NW_020867399.1:0-39135 GCF_003369695.1 Bos indicus x Bos taurus | reverse complement strand
GGCAACCCACTCCAGTGTTCTTGCCTGGAGAATCCCAGGGAGCCCTGGTGGGCTGCCATCTATGGGGTCACCAGAGTCAGACACGACTGAAGCGACTTAGCAGCAGCAGCAGCAGCAGTGTATTCAATCAGTTCAGTTCAGTCGCTAAGTCATGTCTGTCTCTTTGCAACCCCATGGACTGCAGCACGCCAGGCTTCCCTGTTTATGACCAACTCCCAGAGCTTGCTCACACTCACGTCCGTGGATGCCATCCAACCATCTTATCCTCTGTTGTCCCCTTCTCCTTCTGCCTTCAATCTTGCCCAGCATCAGGGTGTTTTCAAGTGAGTCAGTTCTTCACATCAGATGGCCAAAGTATTGGAGTTTTGGCATTACTATCAGTCCTTCCAATGAGTATTCAGGACTGATTTCCTTAAGGATGGACTGGTTGGATCTCCTTGCAGTCCAAGGGACTCTCAAGAGTCTTCTCCAATACCACAGTTCCAAAGCATCAATTCTTCGGAGCTCAGCTTTCTTTATGGTCCAGCTCTCACATCTATACATGACTACTGGAAAAACCATACCTTTGACTAGATGGACCTTTGTTGGCAAAGTAACGTCTCTGCTTTTTAATATGCTGTCTGGGTTGGTCATAGCTTTTCTTCCAAGGAGTAAGCATTTTTTAATCTCATGGCTGCAGTCACCATCTGCAGTGATTTTGGAGCCTAGGAAAATAAAGTCTGTCACTGTTTCCACTGTTTCACCATCTATTTGCCATGAAGTGATGGGACCAGATGCCACGATCTTAGTTTTCTGAATGTTGAGTTTTAAGCCAACTTTTTCACCCTCATCTTTCACTTTCATCAAGAGGCTCTTTAGTTCTTCTTTGCTTTCTGCCATAAGGGTGGTGTCATCTGCATATCTGAGGTTATTGATATTTTTCCTGAAAATCTTGATTCCAGCTTGTGCTTCATCTAGCCCAGCATTTCTCATGATGTACTCTGCATCTAAGTTAAATAAGCAGGGTGACAATATACAGCCTTGATGTACTCCTTTCCGAATTTGGTACCAGCCTGTCGTTCCATGTCCAGTTCTAACTGTTGCTTCTTGACTTCCATATAGATTTCTCAAGAAGCAGATCAGGTGGTGTGGTATTCCCATCTCTTGAAGAATTTCCCACAGTTTGTTGTGATCCACACAGTCAAAGGCTTTGACATAGTGGATGTAGGCACTAAATTATTGCATTTTTCTAATCCATCTCTGACATAATAGATCATCAATTTTGTGTAAGAGATTTAAATCTAAAACCTGAAGATGTTTTTAAAACAATATTAACAACTGTTAGATTTTAAAAGAATAACTGAACACATTTGTCTTCGGTCATTATGCATTGCTTTGTTTCAATCACAGTAATTTTTTCTTCAGTGCTTTGTGATCATACTATTAGGAAAAAGTAAAGGGCTCATTGCTGTGTGATTTTAGTAGATTTGGGCTAAAACTTACTAAAGGGGATCTTAAAAGTATCTGAAGGATTTGATGGCTTCGTATAATGTTCTCCCAGGAGAAAGGCAATGGCTCCCCACTCCAGCACTCTTGCCTGGAATATCCATGGACAGGAGGAGCCTGTTAAGCTACAGTCCATGGGGTCGCAAAGAGTCGGACACGACTGAGTGACTTCACTTTCACTTTTCACTTTCATGCATTGGAGAAGGAAATGGCAACCCACTCCAGTGTTCTTGCCTGGAGAATCCCAGGGACGGGGAAGCCTGGTGGGCTGCCGTCCATTGGGTCGCACAGAGTCGGACACGACTGAGGCGACTTAGCAGATGTTTTTCTGGAACTCTCTTGCTTTTTTGATGATCCAGTGGATGTTAGCAATTTGATCTCTGGTTCCTCTGCCGTTTCTAAATCCAGCTTGAACATTTGGAAGTTCATGGTTCATGTACTGTTGAAGCCTGGCTTGGAGAATTTTGATCATGACTTTGCTAGCCTGTGAGATGAGTGCAATTGTGGAGTAGTTTGACATTCTTTGGCATTGCCTTTCTTTAGGATTGTAATGAAAATGGACCTTTTCCAGTCCTGTGGCCATTGCTGAGTTATTCAAATTTGCTGGCATATTGAGTGCAGCACTTTCACAGCATCATCTTTTAGGATTTGAAAAAGCTCAACTGAAATTCCATCTCCTCCACTAGCTTTGTTTGTAGTGATGCTTCTTCCTAAGGCCCACTTGACGTCCCCACTCCAGGATGTCTGGCTCTAGGTGAGTGATCACACCATCGTGATTATCTGGGTCATGAAGATCTTTTTTATATAGCAGTCCTATGTATTCTTGCCACTTCTTCTTAATGTCTTCTGCTTCTGTTAGGTGCATAGGGAAACCCTAAAGGAAAACAAAGATAATCCTCAGGAAAAAAAAAAAAAAACACCAATGTTTGCAAGCAAGGAAAAAGTAAGGAATGCATCCCCCAGACATGCAAACAACTCATGTTGTTCAATTAAAAAAATTTAAAAATGCACCAAAGATCTAAATGGATATTTCTCCCAATAGGCATCCAGATGGCCATAAAGTACATGAAAAGATGCTCACATCACTAAGTATTAGAGAAATGACAATCAAAACTAGAACTAGAAGTCTTCACAAGCCTGTCAGAATGGCCTTTGTCAAAAAGTCTACAGACAATAAATAGTGGAGAAGTTTTGGAGGAAAAGCCACTATCCTGCCTTGATGCTGGGAATGTAAACTGCTAACAGCCAGCTCAAAGGAGAGAATGGAGGTTCCTTAACCAGTGCAAAGCAAATGAAATTACAACACTCCCTAACCCCATACAGGAAAAGAAACTCCAAATCGATTAAAGAACTAAAAGAAGGGAAGATTACTCTGAAAGCTCTTGAGGAAAATATAGGCAGAACACACTTTGACAGAAATGGCAGCAAGTTGTTTTTTGGATCCACTCTTAGAATAATGAACAATAGACCTAACTCAGCAAAAGGGACCTCAGTAACCTAAAAGCTATTGCACCGCAAGGAAAACCCTAAAAAAAGAAAGGCAACATGAAGCATAGGAAAAAAAGCAGTTTGCAACCAAAAATAAAAACTCAGGATTTATCTAGAAAACAGGCAGACAGCTCATAAAGCTCAATGAAAAGAATAATTAAAAAAAAAAAAAACCAACCCAACAGAATATGATGCCAAAGATCGAAATGAATATTTCACTAAGAAGGCATCCAGAAGGGCATAGCGCACATAAAGATGCTCAGCATCACTGTTAGATGAGTACCAATCAAAGCTGCAAGCGCCAGCCCCCTCACACAGGGCAGAATGGCCATCCTCCAAAAGAGAAACAAAGAGTAAACGTTGCTGAGAAGAGGGGATTCTTCTACACTGGGGGCAGGGATGTCAATGGGCAGTCAGGTCACAAAGGAAAACAGTATGGAGATTCTTAAACCACTAAATGCAGAGTTACCAGTCTCTCTGGCAAGCCCATCCCTTGCCTCAGATCCGGAGAAAATCATAATTTAAGATGATACTTGTTCCCTTATATTCAGGGCAGCACGATTGACAATATTCAAGACCGCAGAAGTGAAAGTGTTAGTTGCTCAGTCGCGTCTGACTCACTGCAACCCCTGTGGACTGTAGCCCACCAGGCCCCTCTGTCCATGGGCTTCTCCTGGCAAGAATACTGGAGCGTGTTGTCATGCCCTCCTCCAGTGGATGTTGCCAACCCAGGAATCAAACCTGAGTCTCCTGCATTGCAGGTGGATGCTTTACCACTGAGCCACCATAATATCCAAAGCAGAGCGTCAATCAAAACGTCCGTCAATAGAGAAATGACGAGTAACTAGTATCCGTGTAGACACTGGAATACACCCAGTCATCAAAAAAGAAGGAAAAACACCTTGGAAGCAGCACAGATGGACCGAGAGACTCGTCATACACAGTGAAGTCCATCAGAGGGGGGATATCACTTACAGGTGGGATCTATGAATTCATTAAAATGAACTTTGTTAAGAGAAACTCACAGACTTAGAAAACCAGCTTATGATTATCTGAAAAAAATACATAGGGGAAGTGGGACATTAAGAGGTTGGGATTAACACCTTAACACACTACTTATTGTCAGACAGATAATCCACAAGGGCCTCCTGAAGAGCACAGGGAAGTCTACGGAATACACTGAAAGACTTATTGGAAAAAGTCCCCTTAAAAGCAAAGAATAGATATACGTCTATGTAGAGCTGAATCAAATTCCTGTAAAGTTTAAACAGATAAACAACAGTAAGCAACTCCACACCGATTAAAGTTGTTACCATGATCCCCCAGCAAAAGTGTGGCGCATGAGAAATGCTACCGCCTTGTGGCCATTTTTGGTAAGAACAACAGAAAAGGCTGTGCCTACCTGCACATGTGCCTATGCGCCTATTCGCTGGTGGCTCAGAGGTTAAAGCGTCTGCCTCCATTGCGGGAGACCCGGATTCGATCCCTAGGTCGGGAAGATCCCCTGGAGAAGGAAATGGCAGCCCACTCCAGTATTCTTGCTTGGAGAATCCTAGGGACGGAAAAGCCAGGTAGGCTACAGTCCACGGGGTCGCAATGAGTGGGACACGACTGAGTGACATCTCTTTCCTTTCTTTCACATGAGCACTTACTCTTCACCAGCCCTGCGGGAATGCAAGGAAAAGACACTTGTCCTCAACAAATGTCCTGGAAAAGAAGTCAAAACAGAGCAGACTGTCAAAAGCCAAACTCGGGAGTTCAGTTTTACTCATACCGTTTTTTGTTTTTGTTTTTTTTTAAAGGATTTCAAAATCATGAAATCTTGCAGTAATGAAAGTCAAAACTACAATCACATATCAGTTCACACCGGTAAGAATGGCCTTTGTCAAAAAGTCTACAAACAATAAACGGAGAAAAGGGACCCCTCGTGTACTGATGCCGGCATTGTTAAATTGTTAACGGTCAGTACGCAGGATAGCGTGGAAGTTCCTTAAATAGTGAAAAGAGAATGACATTACCACTCTGCCTAACCTCATAAAGAAAAAGGAATTCCAGATGGATTGACGATGTCATTGGAGGGGTGATTACTCTCTACCTCTTGAGAAAAATACATGCAGAACGCATTTTGACATAAATCACAGCCAGTTATTGCTGGATCCACCTTTGAGAGTAATGAGACATAAAATGGAAGTGAACAGAAGGGACCTCATCGACCTTAAGGGTTTGCACAGCAAGGGAAATCCTAAATGACAGAAAAAGTCCATCTTCAGATTGGGAAAAGTAAAGGTTTCCAAATGAGGATACCCACAAGGAATTCATCTCCAACACATGCAAACAGCTCATGTAGCTCTACATCAAAAATCCAAACAACCCAATAGAAAAATGGGCCTAAATGGACACTCCTCCAAGAAGGCATCCAGATGGCCAGAGAGCACGTGAAAAGGGGCTCAGGATCCCTGTTAAAGAAATGCCGAACCAAACTGCACCGAGGAATCTTCTCAAACCTGTCAGACGGGCCCTTTTCAAAAAGTCTGCAAACAATAGTGGAGAGGGTTTGAAGAAGAGCTAACTTTTTGATACAGATGCTGGGAATGTAAATTGTTAACAGCCAGAATGGAGAACAGGGAGAAGGTTCCTTAAACAAGAGAAAAGTGAGTGAAATTACAACACTCTCAAAGCCCATGCAGAAAAAGAAACTCCAAATTAATTAAAGAGCTAAATGGGGGGATGATTACCCTAAACCTCTTGAGGAAAATACAGGCAGAACATGCCTTGACATAAATTGCAGCAAGTTCTTTTTGCATCAATTCTCAGAATAATGGAAAAAAAATTTTTTAACTCAATAAAAGGGACCTCATTAACCTCAAAACCTTTGGCCCAGCAAGGAAAATACTAAACAAAGGGGGGAAAAAAGTTTGCAACTGAATTTAAAAATGGAATTCACCTCCAAAACATGCAAACAGCAGCTCAATATCAAGAAAACAATCAATTCAAAAAAAAAAAAAACAGGCCAAAGATCCAAATGAACATTTGTTCAAAAAGTTATCTAGATGGCCATAAAGCACCTGAAAAGATGCCCGGGATCACTGTTAGAAAAATGCCAATCAAAACTGCAGTTAGGTATCAGCTCACACGGCTCAGGATGGCCGTCTTCCAAAAGATCTACAAAGAATTAAATGCTGCTGAGGAGCATCTGGAGAGGGGAACAGAGCATCCTCCCACTCTGTAGGGTGGGGGTGTACATGGGTGGGTGCAGCCATGAAGGAAACCATGGAGATTCCTTAAAACACTAAATACAGTCTTAACACATGATAAGGCAAGCCCGCCCCTTGCCTTAGATCCGGAAAAACTCATAAAATGATTTGTGCACCCCAATTTTCAGGGTAGCACTGTTGACGATATCCAAGACAGAGCATCAACCAGAGTATCCATCAATAGAGAAATGAAGAGACTCTGGAATACACTCGGCTATCCCAAAGAATGAAAAAATGCCATTGTCAGGAGCATGAAGGGACTGAGGTTTATCATACTGAGTGAAGTCAGTCCCAGAGGGAAAGAAATATATCACTGATGGGTACAATCTATAAATTCACACACATGAACTAATTTATAAACAGACTCACAGACTTAGAAAACCAACTTATGATTTTTTTTTAAAGGTAGGGGAAGGGGAACATTGAGAGCTTAGGACTGACATATACACACTACTTACTACCAGATATAATCCTAAACGACCGGCTGTTCGCACAAGCAAGTCTGCGGAGCACACTGCAAGAACCTATTTGGGGAAAGCCCCCTTAATAGAATCGATATATGTCTGTGTATGACTGAATCAAGTTCCTGTAAACCTAAAACAACACAACAACAGAAATCAACTCTACTCCAATAGAAAGTAAAAGCTGAAAGTGTTAGTTGTTCAGCCGTGTCTGACTCTTTGGGATCCCACGGACTGTCGCCCGCCAAGCTCCTCTGTCCATGGAATTCTCTAGGCAAGAATACTGGAGGGGGTTGCCATTCTCTTCTCCAGGGATCTTCCTGACCCAGGGATTGAACTCGGGTCTCCTGGATTGCAGGCAGATTCATTACTTTCTGAGCCACCAGGGAAGCCCAATAGAAAATTAAAATTAGCCAGGGAAAAAAAACAAAAAACAAAAAAACCCCAAAAAAAACCCCAGTGTGGAGCATGAAGAAATGCTGCCGCCTTGTGGCCACTTTTGGTAACAACAATGGAAACCTCTGTGCTAATGGGTACTTAAAAGTCAGTCACCAAGCCTGAGGGGATGTGGGAAAAAACACCTGTCCTTAAAAATGTCCTTGGGGAGGTTCTGGAAAAAGATTTCAGATGAGGGCAGATGGTCAAGAAGACAATCTCGAGAGATCATTTTTGCTCACAGTGTTGTTTCTTTTTAATCACATGAAAAACTTTCAACATCATGAATCTTATAAAAATGCAAATCAAACTACAACGAGGTATCAGCTCATACCTGTCAGAATGGCCTTTGTCAAAAAGTCTACAAACAATACATTCTAGAGAGGTTGTGGAGAAAAGGGAACACTCCTACACTGATGCTGCCAATGCATGTTGTTAACAGCCAGGGTGGAGGAGAGGGTGGAGGTTCCTTAAACAGAAAAAAGTGAAAGAATTTACATCTGTCCCTAACCACTTGCGGAAAAAGAAACTCCAAATCAATTAAAGAGCTAAATGGAGGGACTACGCTAAACCTCTGGAGGAAAATATACGCAGAACATGCTTTGACATAAATCGCAGCAAGTTCTTTTTGAATCAACTCTTACAAGAGGGAAAATGAAAGCAAAACTCAACAAAAGGGACCTCATTAACCTCAAAAGCTTTTCAACAGCACGGAAAACCCTGAAGGAAAGAAGACAAACCTCAAAATGGGGGGAGGAAATGTTTGCCACCAAATTTAAAAACAAGGAGTTCATCTCCGAAACACGCAAACAGTTCATACAGCTCAATACATATACATATATATATAACAATCAACCCAATAGAATACGAGCCAAAGATTTAAACGGACATTTGTCCAAAGAAAGCATCCAGATGGACATAAGCACATGAAAAGATGCTCAGGATCACTGTTAGTGAAATGCCACTCAAAACTGCAATGAAGTGTCTACTTACCCCCCTCAGAATGACCATCTGCGAAAAGTTGAAAGTGTTAATCACTCAGTAGTGTTTGAGTCTTTGCAACCCCATAGACTGTAGCCTGCCAGGCTCCTCTGTCCATGGGAATGCTCTAGGCAAGAATACTAGAGTGGGTTGCCATTTCCTTCTCCAAGGGACGTTCCCAACCTAGGGACTGAACCCAGGTCTCCCGCCTTGCAAGCAAATGCTTTACCATCTGAGCCACCAGGGAAGCACTTAATCTTCAAAAGATCTATAAAAAATTAAGTGCAGCTGAGGACAAGGGGAATAGGGAATCCTCCTACACTGTTTCAGAGATGTATATGGGTGGGTGCAGCCACGAAGGAGAACAGTGTGGAGATTCCTTAAAACACCAAATACAGACTTACCACCTGATCTGGCAAGCCCACTCCTTGTCTTAAATCCAGAGAAAATCATAATTTAAAATGATACCTGAACCTCTATTTTCAAGGCAGCACTATTGACAACCTCCAAGACAGACCATCCAGCAAAATATCCATCAATAGAGAAATAAAGGGTAACTGGTCCATCTATATACTGGAATACACTCAGCCATCAAAAAAACCGAAGGAAAAAAAAATCCGAAGGAAATAAGGCCATTGGCAGCAGCTTAAATGGACCCACAGATGATCATAAGTAAGTGAAAGACAAATCCTAAGATATTACTTATAGATGGAATCTAAACATGGATACAATAAACTTCTTGACAAAACAGAAACAGCCTCCCAGACTTAGAAACAGTCCTTATGGTTACTAAAAAATGAAAGTTTGGGGGCAGGGAGAAATTAGTAACATGAGAATAACAGATACACTAGTGTTTATAAAATAACCCACAAGGACCCACTGCAAAGCACAAGGAACCCTACTCAACATTCTGTAATGACCTACGTGGGGAACGAAGCTGAAAAAGAACATATAAGTCACGTGTGAATTATTCAAGTTGCTGTACACCTAAAAAAAAAAACACCCACCACAGTGTAAATTATCTATATATTCCAATTCAAAATAAGTGGCAAAAATAGAAAGACAAAAATAATTTAAAAAAGAACTGAAGACTCTATTCTGCTCAGGCCTTGGGACCTGGGCTGATGTCACATCCTGGAGCCTGAGTAGGCTTGGGTCCCCAGACTGGACTGTTGTGGGGCTGAGTGTATGGGGAGGGTGTGCCAGGCAATGAGCCCCCCACCGCGACAGACATGAACTTCCTTTTCCCCTCTGTATGAGTCCACAGTCTCCAGTATCAGGTGGGTCCTCCTGCAGCAGAACCAACTGTAGTGCCCCCAAAGGATGGTGGAGCCTCTGGATTGGAAGAACTTTGCATAGTCCCCTGGGCTCTGCATCTCCTGGTGATGGGGTTGGGGTTCCCACCTCCAGCTTCCTTCCTTAGCGTCACCCCACCTGTGGATGACACCCCCTTCTGCAGAGTGGTGTTGCAATCGGGATCTGTCTTGGGAATGGAGGGTAAGGGGGAGGAAGTAAGGAGACACAAGTCTTAAGCATAGCCACTCTCACTGACAACCCAGAAATAGGACTTGCCCTAAGGCTCTGGTTGCCCAGGTACCCAGCGTTGGGCATGAAGAAATGCTGCCACCTTGTGGCCATTTCCCACAACAACTGCTTGAAAGCCAGAGCTGATGGCTATTCACAAGCCTGCCCTTAAGAAATGCCCTGGGGGGTGCCTAGAGCATTTCTTAAGGGCAGGCTTGTGAATAGCCATCAGCCCCGGCTTTCAAGCGGTTGTTGGTTCAGGATGGGGAGCACATGTATACCTGTGATGGATTCATTTTGATATTTGGCAAAACTAATACAATTATGTAAAGTTTAAAAATAAAATAAAATTAAAATATCAAAAAAAAAAAAAAAAAGAAATGCCCTGGGGTAAATCACTGGAAAAGAATTCAAAACAGGGCAGACCTTCAAAAAGCTAATTGCAAGAGGTAAGTTGTACTCACAGTGTAGAAGATAAACAGGGACCCGGAAAGATACTCAACATCACAAATTAACAGTTCAGTTCAGTTGCTCAGTCATGTCCGACTCCTTGCGACCCCATGAATTGCAGCACGCCAGGCCTCCCTGTCCATCACCAACTCACGGAGTTCACTCAGACTCACATCCATCGAGTCAGTGATGCCATCCAGCCATCTCATCCTCTGTCATCCCCTTCTCCTCCTGCCCCCAATCCCTCCCAGCATCAGAGTCTTTTCCAATGAGTCAACTCTTTGCATGAGGTGGCCAAACTACTGGAGTTTCAGCTTTAACATCATTCCTTCCAAAGAAATCCCAGGGCTGATCTCCTTCAGAATGGACTGGTTGGATCTCCTTGCAGTCCAAGGGACTCTCAAGAGTCTTCTCCAACACCACAGTTCAAAAGCATCAATTCTTCGGTGCTCAGCCTTCTTCACATTCCAACTCTCACATCCATACATGACCACAGGAAAAACCATAGCCTTGACTAGATGGACCTTTGTTGGCAAAGTAATGTCTCTGCTTTTGAATATGCTATCTAGGTTGGACATAACTTTCCTTCCAAGGAGTAAGCGTCTTTTAATTTCATGGCTGCAGTCACCATCTTCAGTGATTTTGGAGCCCAGGAAAATAAAGTCTGATACAGTTTCCACTGTTTCCCCATTTATTTCCCATGAAGTGATGGGACCAGATGCCATGATCTTCGTTTTCTGAATGTTGAACTTTAAGCCAACTTTTTCACTCTCCACTTCCACTTTCATCAAGAGGCTTTTGAGTTCCTCTTCACTTTCTGCCATAAGGGTGGTGTCATCTGCATATCTGAGGTTATTGATATTTCTCCCGGCAATCTTATTTCCAGCTTGTGTTTCTTCCACTCCAGTGTTTCTCATGATATACTCTGCATAGAAGTTAAATAAGCAGGGTGACAATATACAGCCTTGACGTACTCCTTTTCCTATTTGGAACCAGTCTGTTGTTCCATGTCCAGTTCTAACTGTTGCTTCCTGACCTGCATACAGATTTCTTAAGAGGAAGGTCAGGTGGTCTGGTATTCCCATCTCTTTCAGAATTTTCCACAGTTTATTGTGATCCACACAGTCAAAGGCTTTGGCATAGTCAATAAGCAGAAATAGATGTTTTTCTGGAACTCTCTTGCTTTTTCCATGATCCAGCGGATGTTGGCAATTTGATCTCTGGTTCCTCTGCCTTGTCTAAAACCAGCTTGAACATCTGGAATTTCATGGTTCAAGCATTGCTGAAACCTGGCTTGGAGAATTTTGAGCATTACTTTATTAGTGTGTGAGATGAGTGCAATTGTGCGGTAGTTTGAGCATTCTTTGGCATTGCCTTTCTTGGGGATTGGAATGAAAACTGACCTTTTCCAGTCCTGTGGCCACTGCTGAGTTTTCCAAATTTGCTGGCATATTGAGTGCAGCACTTTCACAGCATCATCTTTCAGGATTTGAAATAGCTCAACTGGAATCCCATCACCTCTACTAGCTTTGTTCGTAGTGATGCTTCCTAAGGCCCACTTGACTTCACATTCCAGGATGTCTGGCTCTAGGTCAGTGATCACACCATGGTGATTATCTTGGTCATAAAGATCTTTTTTGTACAGTTCTCCTGTATATTCTTGCCACCTCTTCTTAATAACTTCTGGTTCTGTTAGGTCCATACCATTTCTGTCCTTTATCAAGCCCATCCTTGTATGAAGTGTTCCCTTGGTATCTCTAATTTTCTTGAAGAGATCTCTAGTCTTTCCCATTCTATTGTTTTCCTCTATTTCTTTCCATTGATCGCCGAGGAAGGCTTTCTTATTTCTTCTTGCTATTCTTTGGAACTCTGCATTCAGATGCTTATATCTTTCCTTTTCTCCTTTGCTTTTCATTTCTCTTCTTTTCACAGCTATTTGTAAGGCCTCCCCAGATGGCCATCTTGCTTCTTTACATTTCTTTTCCATGGGGATGGTCTTGATCCCTGTCTCCTGAACAATGTCACGAACCTCAGTCCATAGTTCATCAGGCAGTCTATCTATCAGATGTAGTCCCTTAAATCTATTTCTCACTTCCACTGTATAATCATAAGGGATTTGATTTAGGTCATACCTGAATGGTCTAGTGGTTTTCCCTACTTTCTTCAATTTAAGTCTGAATTTGGGAATAAGGAATTCATGATCTGAGCCACAGTCAGCTCCTGGTCTTGTTTTTGTTGACTGTATAGAGCTTCTCCATTTTTGGCTGCAAAGAATACAATCAATCTGATTTCGGTGTTGACCGTCTGGTGATGTCCATGTGTAGAGTCTTCTCTTGTGTTGTTGGAAGAGGGTGTTTGTTATGACCAGTGCATTTTCTTGGCAAAACTCTATCAGTTTTTGCCCTGCTTCATTCCGTATTCCAAGGCCAAATGTGCCTGTTACTTCAGGTGTTTCTTGACTTCCTACTTTCGCATTCCAGTCCCCTATAATGAAAAGGACATCTTTTTTGCATGTTAGTTCTAAAAGGTCTTGTAGGTTTTCTTAGAACCGTTCAACTTCAGCTTCTTCAGCGTTACTAGTTAGGGCATAGACTTGGATTACTGTGATATTGAATGGTTTGCCTTGAAAACAAACAGAGATCATTCTGTCGTTTTTGAGATTGTATCCAAGTACTGCATTTCGGACTCTTTTGTTGACCATGATGGCCACTCCATTTCTTCTGAGTGATTCCTGCCTGTAGCAGTAGATACAATGGTTATCTGAGTTAAATTCACCCATTCCAGTCCAATTTAGTTCGCTGATTCCTAGAATGTCGACATTCACTCTTGCCATCTCTTGTTTGACCACTTCCAATTTGCCTTGATTCATGGACCTGACATTCCAGGTTCCTATGCAATATTGCTCTTTACAACATTGGACCTGGCTTCTATCACCAGTCACATCCACAACTGGGTATTGTTTCTGCTTTGGCTCCATCCCTTCATTCTTTCTGGAGTTATTTCTCCACTGATATCCAGTAGCATATTGGGCACCTACCGACCTGGGGAGTTTCTCTTTCAGTATCCTATCATTTTGCCTTTTCATACTGTTCATGGGGTTCTCAAGGCAAGAATACTGGTTTGCCATTCCCTTCTCCAGTGGGCCACATTCTGTCAGACCTCTCCACCATGACCCGCCTGTCTTGGGTGGCCTCACGGGCATGGCTTAGTTTCATTGAGTTAGACGAGGCTGTGGTCCTAGTGTGATTAGATTGACTAGTTTCTGTGAGTATGGTTTCTCTGTGTCTGCCCTCTGATGCCCTCTTGCAACACCTACCGTCTTACTTGGGTTTCTCTTACCTTGGATGTGGGGTATCTCTTCACAGCTGCTCCAGCAAAGCGCAGCCGGTGCTCCTTACCTTGGAAGAGTGGTATCTCCTCACCAGCGCCCATCCTGACCTTGAACATGGAATAGCTCCTTAGGCCCTCCTGTGCCCGCGCAACCACCACTCCTTGGACATGGGGTTGCTCCTCCCGGCCGCCGCCCTTGACCTAGGGCATGGGGTAGCTTCTCCCAGTGCCGCCCCTGGCCTTGGGCATGGGGTTTCTCCACCCAGCCGCCACCCTTGGCCTCGGGCGTGGGGTAGCTCCCCCCGGCCGCTGCCCCTGACCTCGGACGTGGGGTAACTCCTCTTGGCCGCCGCCCCTCGGGCATGGGGTCCTCCCGGCTTCTGACCCTGACCTCGGACGTGGGGTAGCTCCTCTCAGCTGTGCTAAGTGCGCAGGTCGTGCTAAGTGCGCCGCTCGCAGCCGCCCGCACTCATGTCGTCAGTGTCCCCTTTCTCACCTACAGCTTCCTAGTCTCTGTCTCCAATCCCTGCCCACAGTATGCCCACCTGGGGCCCATGTTGAAGCCTTGCCTAGTCTCGGTCTAGTCTTTCCCATTCCGCCTATCATATTGTCCAGGCCGTCGACAGCCCTCCTCTGCTTGCTGAGCTCCTGATGAACCACCTGGGAAAAGGCAGGGCAGAAGTGGGAGCTGTCTGTGGTGCTGGAGTGGATCAGCTCAGAAATCTTCCTAGGAAAGGAGGGCCCAGGAAGGATTTACAAGGCAGATCACACTCGTGCTCTGTAGTGTTTTCGGTTTCTTCAACAGGACCACCATGCCTGAAAGTGTGAAAACTTCTCCAGCAGGTGTGTTTACTCCATGTGCAGCCCAGATTCTCACCCGAGTGGTCTAACCACAAATGAACATTCCTCACGTCATTTCCTGTTATTGCGATATGTTTTTGCGGTTTTGTTTTATTTTTCTGGTGCACTAGGTCTTTGGTTGCTGTGTGGGGGCTTTCTCTGTGCTGCGAGTGGAGGCTCCTCTCTATTTGGGGGACACACGCTTCTTGTTGTGGTGGCTTCTCTTCTTGTGGAGCATGGGCTCTAGGCAGGCAGGCTTCAGTAGTTGTGGAGCACGGGCTTAAATGCCCCAAGGCCCGTGAAATCCTCCTGGACCAGGGATGGAACCCATGTCCCCTGCATTGGCAGGTGGACTCTTAACCAATGGAACACCAGGGAAGCCCTACATGTATCTTTCTTGTTACAAGTAACTCTTCTTCATTTCAATGGCTAGACTGAATCTTAGTGCTGTTGTGTAACCAAGTTGTGTCTGAATCTTTTGTGACCCCATGGATTGTAACGCACCAGGCTCCATGAGATTTGCTAGGCAAGAACCTGGAGTGGGTTGCCCTTATCTCCACCAGGAGATCTTTCCAAGCCAGGGATCGAGCCCATGTCTCTTGAATTGGCAGGTGGGTTCTTTACCACTGAGCCACCTGACAAGCCCAGGGGGACCCTGAGGTGTACCAAAAAGGGACTCAGAGCCAGGAAAAGCAAGATGATTGGCTAAAGGAAATCCAGAAGAAATGCCCCATAAAAGTGACCCTAACTACCATGAGGCCTGACTTCCCCACTCTCTCTGAGCCCTCTGGCGAGTCTATCCACAAGCACCCTTTCCCTCCTAATAAACACTTGCTTGCTTCACCATTTTCCATCTCTAGGTGGGGATTCACCTCTACATAGATAATGAGTCAGGGTTTGTCAACAGCCATTCACCCTGGTGGTCTATCGCTTAGGATCCAGTGCTCTCCCTCCCACAGCCCGACCTCAGTCTCTGGCCAGGGCTGAAACCCTGCTTCAAGTCACTGCAGGCTGAGATCAGTCTCCTGCCTGGTTGTGTGCTGACCTCCTTCTCCTGCTGGGCTGAGGCTCTGGCCAGGCACAGGGCAGGGGAAGGGCCAGATCTGGAGGAGCGAGGGCCAAGGGATCTGAGCCCCCCTGGGGTCAAGGGCTTGGGGAGGTTTTCAGAGGGCACATTCTGGAGGGGAGCCCTGAGGGGCTCAGTGTGGGGAGCAGGGGTAGCGCTGTGGCACAGACCCAGGAGCTCAGAGGCCTGTTCCTAATCTGAGCAGAGGGGCCCTGGTGGTCTTGAGAGAAGCTGGGGGCACATAGGACCCAGACGCCAGTCTTCAAGGGACTAAATAGGGTCACAGTAGAGGGGAGGAGCAGCTCTTGTGAAGTCTTAAGAACATGCATTACTGTGTTAGAGGACTTATCAGTGTGGGATGTTTATGACCAAGATTTCAGTCCGCTTATGATTTACACATCCCAACTCTGCCTGCCTAACCAACAAGACTGATTTGAACCTGGAGAGACATCACTGACATGATGGTAACAGTGTTCAGGAGACAAGATTACCAGCTTGCCTTCCTGTACTGGTTCCTCCACTGCAGGAATCAGGACAAAATATAGAAACTGAATTTTTGCTGTTACCAGCAATGCACAAATGTTACTTTCCTACCTGTGTGCCTGTTCAGTGGTTCTTTGTGACCCTTTGGACTGTGGCCCCCAAGGCTCCATTGTCCATGGGGTTTCCCAGGCAAAAATACTGTAGTGGCATGCCATTTCCTACTCCAGGGGATCTTATGCATCCAGAGACCAGACTCAAGCCCCCGCCATGTCCTGCATTGCAGGCATATTCTTTACCCCTCAGCCACCCTGACAACGTGTACACTTCACCCTAAAGAAATAAATGGCATCTGAACTCTCCTGTGGCCTCCTGCCTGTTTCTGTGCTGACTTCCTTCTCCTGCAGAGCTTAGAGGCCAGGCAGGGGCAGACCAGGGAAGGGCTAGATTGTAACCAAGCAGGACCCACTGAGGCTTTCCCAGAAGAAACCCCTAGTCAAGTCCTCCACCAGCCTTTTGTCTGTAGAAAATCTTTCACCAAATCATCCATTTAGGGGCTTCCCTGGTGGTCTGGTGGCTAAGACTCCACCAAATTCATGGGCTGAAGGTAGGATCCAGGTCGGGGAACAAAGATCCCTCATGCCTTCTGGAAGGATGGGGGAAAACAAAGAATGAATTTCATCAAAGCAGTGAGAGGATCCTGAAGGGGAAAATGTCAAACAAGACAAAATAATACTGAAGCCATCAAACAAAGTCAAGGACTTTTCTTCCTCAAGGTCTCTTGGTAATATTCTGTGCCTTATGTGTGAGCTATTTTGCAGTTACCGAAACACCCACCAGGCTGAACAAGTGAACTGCTGCCCACAGCAGGTAGACCCCAGACTGGCTGGAACAAGAAGGTTGATGCTGCGGCCTCCCCACTGCCTCAACACCAGCCATGGCTCCATAAACACTAAAGACTCCACATACCCGCTCCAGGCTGGCACTCACGGCTCTGGGGGCACTAGGCCAATGTGGCCCATTTTTCCTAGCAAAGCAGTAAAGCTCTTTCTTTCTATTTCACCCAAACTTCTTTCTTAGAGACTTTACTCTACCTTGGTGTGCAGAGGCTGAATTTGGGTAACAAATTTGGAGTCCCGTGTGGGGTTGGCTTAGGGGTAACCCCCTGGGTGTCCCCTGGCTCCATCACACTCTCTAGATTTTTCCTCCACGCAGCCTCTTTCCAGAAGGTTGGAATGCTGGGAAGATTCCTTCAGAGGCTTGAATTCTGGGGACCCGTGTCAAGAAGGCTGAGCCCCAGTCATACTCGGTCCACCAAGCAGGCAGTGGGGACACCAAGGCGGTAGAGGAGGGAAGAGGAAGGGCCGCCCTAGAGGGTGGGGAGGCCACCTTCGCCTCAAGGATGTTCCTGTCTTCTTCCAGCCCATACCAGCTTGAATTTTGCTGCTCCAAGGAATTATTTTGAGGAAGGAGAAGGACAGCGTCTTGGACATTGAGACATCTTGGCCAGCGTCTGGGTGAGTCCCCCGCCATGTATCTGAGGCTCCTTCAACATGTCCATCTGAGGAACATTTGTTTCCATCTGGGGAACAGTGAGTGCTTGTCTGGTTAGCTTTCATGTTGGAAATCCCACCTGTGAGATCTAAGGACTAAGGTCATGGACTTGGCAGGAGTTGGAAACAGCCACTCTGAGCTTTATGCTTTCTGGTGTCTTCCCCCTCGTATAAGGTTTCCATCAGCTAATGAGTTCTGGTTTGTATGTGGCTCATGGGTGTCCGTTCAAAAATGGGAAGCCCTCCTTTGATTCCCTCTGATAACCACCTAGGACACATTTTGGAAGACTAGTCAAGCTACGGAGAAGGCAATGGCAACACACTTCAGTACTGTTGCCTGGAAAATCCAATGGACGGAGGAGTCTGGTAGGCTGCAGTCCATGCAGTCACGAAGATTCAGACATGACTTAGTGACTTCACTTTCACTTTTCACTTTCATGCATTGGAGAAAGAAATGGCAACCCACTCCAGTGTTCTTGCCAGGAGAATCCCAGGGACGGCGGAGCCTGGTGGGCTGCCATCTATGGGGTCGCACAGAGTTGGACACGACTGAAGCGACTTAGTAGCAGAAGCAGCAGCAGTCAACCTACACGTTTAAACAAGGACAAAATAGTTTAACACTATGTAGTCACAATATTCTTTAGACTTTGGAGAATATGGTTGAGATGAAACTCTTTTGAAATTTCAGAACTGGTTTCTTTGCATGTGCAGTTGGAGAGAGATGGCTTGATGACACACTTTAGTTTTCTAGAACACTCGCGCTTTGAGAATAAAGATATTCTTAGGAGAAAAGTTGATGTTAAGCCTCAACATGTCCCTCAAGGGGGGAACGATTTGGGAGAATGGCATTGAAACATGTATAATATCATAAAAGGAATGAATCGCCAGTCTAGGTTTGATGCAGGATACAGGATGCTTGGGGCTGGTGCACTGGGATGCCCCAGAGGGATGGTATGGGGTCAGAGGTGGGAGGGGGGTTCAGATTGGGAACACGTGTACACCCGTGGCGGATTCATGTTCATGTATGGCAAAACCAATACAATATTGTAATTAGCCTCTAATTAAAATAAATAAATTTAAAAAAAATATTTCACTGAAGTATTCATACAAACACAGCCCACATTGCCTGCGTTTCAGCCTTGGCTTACTTAGAAGGATTGAAATTGAGCCAGGGGAGGGGGGTGGAAGGAGGGAAGAAAAAGAAGCCTTTGACCTCAAGTGTGTACATTTGTTATTCTCTCTCTTTTCATAAACCGACAAGCTTAAATGCAGTGCCTGATTCATGAAATATAAAATGATGAAACAGATCTCTGCTCGTGTGTGTGTCTCAGTGAGTGTCTTTATCTTTAGAAAATATTCCTGGGATTAACTTCTAAATGAGCTCTATTCCATTGACTTAAAGAAAAATAAGTGCTTACAAATTTCTAAGACTCACAAAATCTGAGAAATGTTCAATATTAAGTCTCTGTCCGGTACTGATGTCAGTTTTGCTTGTTTAATTGTGTCTGATTACTAGAGGCACGAGACACCAACATTTAGCCTCAGCACCGACTTTCCTTGTACCTGGTTCTACTGCTAGTCAGTAGGTCACAGCTGTTGCAAAATTTGTCAGCACAAAAGTTGACCCATAGTGATATATTGTCATAAATAACTGAGATAAATGGTAGAAAAGCCTTTAGGTAAGCTCCTTAAAAGAATTATCTTTTGTTTTTTGGATTCTCGGGAATTTAAACCATTAGAGTTTTGTTAAATTAAGTTCCATGATGAGAATTCATTGAAGAGTTAAATCAGTTTTAGATAAAATACTGAAACATTGACTTGTGAACAAGTCTATGTTTACTTACCTTTGCCTTTTATGAAAAAAACACTAAATATATTTCAGTTTACTAAGTACGTATATTGCACTACATAAGGAAAAATTAGCCATAAATTTTTATGTCTTATAGATTATAAAATTTAATGTTGTTAAAGAAAATCAATTGCTTGTTTCTTGGTTTTAGTTTTAAGGCATTTAAAAATGCAATAAGTTTTAATATATGCTCAAAATCTATAATAATAAATATATAAATAAAATATTACATATACAATGATATAATATATAGCATAATAATATATAGTAAAAGATTATATAATATATTGTTATAGAGTACATATTATTATATACAACATATTGATATTAACATAATACATAAATAGATAATATTATAGATAAATTATATGCTTTACATATAATGTACAATGTACATTTATAATACATATTATATATTGTATATATCCTTATTATACATTATGTAACATATATTATATATTGCTAAATATTATATATAACATATTCTATATAATTTTTAACATTACTAAAATATATAATTATATATAATGTCATTATATCAAATATTATATATTATATATAATACATTCTTTAGAATCATCTGTTATTCTACCTTATCATTTATACAATTTTATATATAATTGATATATTATATAAAATAATATTTACTATAATATATAATATAATTAAAACATGAAATATAATATATATTTACATAATATATTATAGTAATAGAATATATCTTAATTATTATCATTAATAATATATTAATTCAATTGTAATAAAAATAAAGTTTATATTATATATAAATTTTAAAATTCATGTACAAATTTAAAATATAGATTATATAAATTATAATTTATATTGACATTTAATTACTATAATATCATTATATTATACTAATGTAATATTATATAATATTATAATATTCAGAAAGCCATAACAATATGTTAAGAAAGGCCAGATCTGGGTCTTTTTGTCCCATGGACAAAACGTTCACATCAGGAAGCCATTGGAAGGTTTCTATGCACCCTTTTCATGCACACACTTTATCTTCTAGGCTCCAATTTCTCCTCTGGGCTCCATTGGTATACATCCTGATTGGGATGTGATTTGACGTCAGAAATTGCCTTCTCAAACCATCCAGTGCCACCGCAGCTTCTCTGCATATTCGGCTACTGAGGCAGGATTTTCTCAAAACCTGTCTGGTCTCAAGTCCACAATTTGAGCCTGTGGACCTCCACTCCCCTTCCCGTTTCTCTGAACCACATCTGCACCCCAGCACCCTGGCCTCCACCCCCGACAGAGGGCTCCTGTCGACTCCTACCCCCACCCTTGCACTTTCTCCTGCTGGAGACCCACTCCCACTCTAGGGTCCATGGGAAAGACCCTGGGCTGGACATCAGGCAAACCACACCAAAGAAACACACCATCCACTGCACTGCATTTACTCATATCTTTATTTTACTCAGGTATCAAGTTCCAATTTTTTTTTTAAGTTGTAGATGGAGGGCACCATGGGTCGGGGGAGAGGGGCATGGACAGGGTGTTTTGGGATGCAAGAAGAAGGAGTCTCATCGGCGGGATTCAGAAATAAGAATGTAAAGCAGAGTACATAGCAATGTAATAACCATCTGTAGCCCTCATGGGGAGCATTCGCGAGGGATGAGGCTTCCCATTTCAAAGAAAACTAAAGATTCAGCAAACTTCCAAGATATTGCTCTGGAGGGAAAATAAGGCTCAGTTCAGCTCAGTTCAGTTCAGTTTGTCAGTCGTGTCTGACTCTGTGACCCCACGAGTCGCAGCACGCCAGGCCTCCCTGTCCATCACCATCTCGCAGAGTTCACTTAGACTCACGACCATCAAATCAGTGATGCCATCCAGCCATCTCATCCTCTGTCGTCCCCTTCTCCTCCTGCCCCCAATCCCTCCCAGCATCAGAGTCTTTTCCAATGAGTCAACTCTTCGCATGAGGTGGCCAAAGTACTGGAGTTTCAGCTTTAGCATCATTCCTTCCAAAGAAATCCCAGGGCTGATCTCCTTCAGAATGGACTGGTTGGATCTCCGTGCAGTCCAAGGGATTCTCAAGAGTCTTCTCCAACACCACAGTTCAAAAGCATCAATTCTTTGGCGCTCAGTCTTCTTCACAGTCCAACTCTCACATCCATACATGACCACTGGAAAAACCATAGCCTTGACTAGACGGACTTTAGTTGACAAAGCAATGCCTCTGATTTGAATATGCTATCTAGGTTGGTCATAACTTTACTTCCAAGGAGCAAGCGTCTTTTAATTTCATGGCTGCAGTCACCATCTGCAGTGATTTTGGAGCCCAAAAAGATAAAGTCTGACACTGTTTCCAATGTTTCCCCATCTATTTCCCATGAAGTGATGGGACTGGATGCCATGATCTTCGTTTTCTGAATGTTGAGCTTTAAGCCAACTTTTTCACTCTCCACTTTCACTTTCTTCAAGAGGCTTTTGAGTTCCTCTTCACTTTCTGCCATAAGGGTGGTGTCATCTGCATATCTGAGATTATTGATATTTCTCTTGGCAATCTTGATTTCAGCTTGTGTTTCTTCCAGTCCAGCGTTTCTCATGATGTACTCTGCATAGAAGTTAAATAAGCAGGGTGACAATATACAGCCTTGATGTACTCCTTTTCCTATTTGGAACCAGTCTGTTGTTCCATGTCCAGTTCTAACTGTTGCTTCCTGACCTGCATACAGATTTCTCAAGAGGCAGATCAGGTGGTCTGGTATTCCCATCTCTTTCAGAATTTTCCACAGTTTATTGTGATCCACACAGTCAGAGGCTTTTGCATAGTCAATAAAGCAGAAATAGATGTTTTTCTGGAACTCTCTTGCTTTTTCCTTGATCCAGAGGATGTTGGCAATTTGATCTCTGGTCCCTCTGCCTTTTCGAAAATCAGCTCGAACATCTGGAAGTTCATGGTTCACGTATTGCTGAAGCCTGGCTTGGAGAATATTGAGCATTACTTTACTAGCATGTGAGATGAGCTCAGGCGAATCCCAGTGCACAGATTGGTACCCTTGTTGCAGGAGCAGAGACCCCTTCCAGGGCCCAAACCTGGGCCCTTGTCTAACACTTAGAAATGAATTGTTGGAGGAGACACATGTGCTGACAAAGCAAGAGATTTTCTTGGGAAAGAGCACCCGGGTGGAGAGCCATAGGGTAATGGAACGCAGGAGAACAGCTCTGTCACATGGCTTGTGGTCATGGGTGTTATGGTGATGGGATTAGTTTCCGGGTTGTCTTTAGCCAAACATTCTGACTCAGAGTCCTTCCTGGTGGTGCACACCTAATTCAGGCCAGATGGATGCCAGAGAGAAGGATTCTGGGATGTGGTCGGACATGTGGAGTCTCCTTGGGATCTCTCCCAAACTTCTTCTTCTAATAAGTGGAGGCTTAGTAGTTCCGTCTTCCTTGCCAGAAGGTCCTGTCATAAAACAACTCCTGCAAATGGTTACTATAGTGCCTGGCCAGGGTGGGTGGTTACAATCAGTGCGCTTGCCCTAACACCCTGGTCACTGGAACCATCTCTCTTTAGCTGGAGAGGAAAGACTCAGCAAGCAGCTGAGAAAAGCTGACCAATCCTGGTTAGAACAAGGTGAGCAGTCTTTGCCAGAAGACCAAGGTACGCCTGACCAGGCTTTGTCTGAAGGACATTGTAGCACTGAACGGCTTCTGCCAGAAGGGCACTGCAGCACGAGAATATACTCTATGAAACATTCCAAAGCAAAAGAAAACATCAAACCAAAAGGCACACGAAGAATATGAGCAAGCTCCATGTGCGGCGAAGAAACAAGAATTTGAGAGGCAAAAACAAGAGACAGGAGAACCTGCAAAGCGCTACCAACACAAGAAATGGAAGTGTTCAAAATGCTGAGTCAGAAGACTCAAAACGGACAAATTTGAATTTACAAAGGGAGTATTTTCTGAAAAAATACTGGAAAAGATTAAAGGGTAAAGATTTGGGGTAAAAATATGAACTTCGTATTGAGTATTTTTGTATGGGGACTGTCCCTCCTAACATGTAACTAAATTTGTCAACATAAACTGGGTTGGAAAGTTATAGGGGGAAACACACAAACAAAACAGGGGTAGAGGTGATGCCGAATTCATGTCCTTTCAATTCTCGTTCATAGTTCAGCTGATCGTCGTCCTTGAGACGCGACAAGGACGTCAAGCATCCTTCAGCAAATCGTTGCCAAGTCGTGCCAAATGCCGTTTAAACCGGATTTGCCCGCATTGCTTCATCACGTTCTTTCTTAAAGCAGTACGACATCTTGGGTGCAACGGAAACGAGAAACCAGTTTCTCGTAGCACCAGCAGTCTTTCCTGTCCAAAAGTGCAAACTAGGTTTCACTGCCCGCAGACAAATCAGTTCAATGAATTCCTTTAACACGTCTTGGTAGGGTGATTCATTTGGCAGAAAGAGCATCATCTTACCCTCGAGATAAATCCACACAAGGTGCCTTAGGAAGCGCAGGAGGAGGTCTCGTATAAAGGAAATCGTTCTGGCTCTCCCGCCAAACATAATGAATATCGCCTTGCTTTCGGTCAGGCGGTGGCTGGGACTTAATTGACAGGGGTGCCTGAGCGTCTCCGCAGAGAGGCCAGGGTCACTACAGACAGAAGCTGAAAGTCGTTCACTGCTCTCCTAGTGAGGAGAGGGCCCGCGCAGGGTGCAGGGACCCAGGGAAAGCCGCAGGTTTTAAAGCGCTGTGGAAGTTTGAGGGGGCGTGTCGAAGCCTGAGCTGAGATCTGGTGGTTTGGGGAAAAAAGTTCTGCAGGAAGCGGGCAGAGGTGTGGGGCCAAGCCAGCTGCTGCATATCCCTTTTTGAATAAGCCGAGTGTGTTTGGAGCTCTGGAGGTGGTCTCTGAGAAGCCGGGGACCGGGACCCTGGGAACACGGGCTACGTGTGTGTGAGAATCAAATCTGGAGGCACTCGTGTCTCGAGAGGGCTGAGAAAGCTTGCTAGGGGTAGTGTCATTGCACCCGAATCCTTGGGCACGTTGTGGCCATCAGAAGCCGTGCAGGGACTCCAGATGGCGGGAGACACCGTTCCCGAAGCTCCTTGAGTGCGGGCGTCTCTGAGGGCGCTGACGGGACTGTCTGTTGACTCTGATGTGGAAGGGAGATGTGTACATGAGCACTGTGTTGCTTCAGAACCCCAGGAAAGGACCAGAAGGTGTGAGACGTCTGTGTCCTTCGCACATGAAACGTGCTTCCACTGCATCTCCTTGAAGGCGGATGTCATCCTGAAACCTCACACTGCTGTCGGAAGAAGTGTGGTGGGTGCGGCTGCTCCGCTCTCAAACAAGCAGACCGGCCAGGTTGGCGGAAAGAAGGAAAGTTTGCTTTATTTCAGGCGCCAGCGGGCCGGGGGAGGGGGAGGATGCTGGACACCTGTCCAAAGGCCGACTGACCGCTCCCCCACCCAAACCCTTCCTGGCAACCAGTGGGGAAAGAGCTTTTCCAGACAGAAGTGCGAGGGGGCTGCTGTATGCTGAAACAGCACAGTCAGCTGCTATATTTTCTAAAGAAAATACAGGAAAAGAACATTACTTAAGACTTGTTGCCTGACTAAACAAGGTTAAAACTATCTACTTTGTATTGAGTTCTTTGTACATTGACTCTCCCTCCCAACATGTAACAGTTTTTCAACATAAATTCCATTCCCAAGGAAAACAGTGGCCGCTTACTGCCTGTGTTCAGTCTGACCATCATGTAATTAACATCTCAACTTGTTGCTTCTCTATCTGTAACGTGGCTCTCTGGATATTGCTCGGAATATTATCTATAGCCCTTCAGAAACAGCTAAATATCCTTGACTATGCTTAATCACTACGTTAATCTCCTTTGACTCTTCCTTTGCTTTCCCATCTCTCACTTCTTTGATTGCAGTCATTCTTTGACTAAATTTTTCCTCAGGTAGAAAAAGGCAGGCACATGTCGAGGCATGGGGCCACAAGGACCATAGGATTCTGCTCCTGTTTCAATACCTGTGCTCCTGGAGAAAGGGGGATGCCGCTAAAACATTGTCTGCCCAGAGGGTGTGCAGTTGAGATGCTGAGCCCTTGTGGTACCTGTGTGAAGCCTGAAATGGGGGAATTGTGTCCCTTTGGGAGTGCAGGCTATCTTAGATGAGAGACTGTTGACACAGGCACTGAACAAAACAAAATATGTGCCAGTTGTTGATTGAACAGAATTAGTGGTTTTGACATTATTGGATGTTGGGTCTGGGGGCTCTAATCAATGAAGCCGCACTATTATTAGTAGTCATCTAGTATGGAATGCCCTAAAATTTCCCCCAAATCTTAGGCCAGGCAAGGTTCGTGTGTCAAATGGAGAAATGGGGATAATCACCCCTTTAGTAATTAGGGTTTTACCATTTTCATCTTTGAAGACTATGTTTTTATTTACTTTGAAGCACATTAACTGTTTTAACTAGGGAGTGGGGGAGTGGTCCCTTGGATGCTGTTTTATGAAACCAATTCACAATCACAAGAAAACTGGTTTAATTTTAATATATGTTAAAGTGTCTCTGCCCATAAGGGATATTTTAAAACAATGGCTAGTATGACTGGAAATTTAGGCCAGGCATCAGTTAAAGTGAAACATTATATTCTTCTATTTTATATGTAGATGGGCTTCCCTGGTGGCTCAGATGGTAAATAACCTGCCTGCAATTCAGTAGATGGGGTTCCATCCCTGGGTTGGGCAGATCCCTGGAGAAGGGAATGGCCACCCACTCCAGTGTTCTTCCCTGGAGAATTCCATGGACAGGGCTACAGTCCGTGAAGTTGCACAGAGTCGGACACACATGAGCAACTAACACTTTAATTTTTCATATGTAGTTACCTGCATTGCCAGCAGATTTTTAACCACTTAGTCCACTAGGGAATCCCCAGATGTCTTTTTATCCAAAGTATTTCTGCAAACACTTGGACACTCAAAACTCCTCATATATACTATTTATTAAGACAGGATCACACCTGGATATGATGTGGCTCTGACTTCTGGGCTTTTATTTGTAAAAGCATGAGGCAAAGCAAACCTCAGGGGCTCTTACTGGTCAAGAATGAGTGACTGGATGTGGCGGGGGCCAAGCTTGCAATCAACGCTGATGACAGCTATTCTCTCCAGGTTCGAGTGCCCTGAAGTTACAACCCCTACAACTTTCAGAATGCATTTAGTGCAGTGAGAGTTGCTTCAGTTGTGTCCAACTCTTTGCCCACCCCATGGACTGTAGCCCCCCAGGGTCCTCTGTCCATGGAATTCTCCAGGCAAGAATACTGGAGTGGGTTGCCATGACCTTCTCCCTGACCCAGGGATTGCATTTCAGGCAGATTCTCTATCATCGGAGCCAGTGAATTTAAAGTATGTCTAAATGACTCAGCCTTGGGGAAGATGAATAGTCTCTGAAGAGCAGGGCTGCACGCACTGACATTGGGCTCATTTAAATCTGGGCACATAGAACCTAGAATCCAGGAGGTTCCAGGTGACCTCTGTGCTCATGAGGCTCCCTGCTATTCAGAGCTGTGGCTGATTCCCTCTAGGTAGATTCTGGGGAGAAAGGGCTTGTCTCTGATGAGGCTGGTGTCCTTTCCCATGTCGTCAGCGTCCCCTTTCTCACCTACAGCTTCCTAGTCTCTGTCTCCAATCCCTGCCCACATTATGCCCACCTGGGGTCCATGTTGAAGCCTCGCCTAGTCTTGGTCTAATCTTTCCCATCCTGCCTATCATATTGTCCAGGCCGTCGACAGCCCTGCTCTGCTTGCTGAGCTCCTGATGAACCACCTGGGAAAAGGCAGGGCAGAAGTGGGAGCTGTCTGTGGTGCTGGAGTGGATCAGCTCAGAAATCTTCCTAGGAAAGGAGGGCCCAGGAAGGATTTACAAGGCAGATCACACTCGTGCTCTGTACTGTTTTCGGTTTCTTCAACAGGACCACCATGCCTGACAGTGTGAAAACTTCTCCAGCAGGTGTGTTTACTCCATGTGCAGCCCAGATTCTCACCCGAGTGCTCTAACCACAAATGAACATTCCTCACGTCATTTCCTGTTATTGCGATATGTTTTTGCGGTTTTGTTTTATTTTTCTGGTGCACTAGGTCTTTGTTGCTGTGTGGGGGCTTTCTCTGTGCTGCGAGTGGAGGCTACTCTGTATTTGGGGGACGCACGCTTCTTGTTGTGGTGGCTTCTCTTCTTGTGGAGCGTGGGCTCTAGGCAGGCAGGCTTCAGTAGTTGTGGAGCACGGGCTTAAATGCCCCAAGGCCCGTGAAATCCTCCTGGACCAGGGATGGAACCCATGTCCCCTGCATTGGCAGGTGGACTCTTAACCACTGGAACACCAGGGAAGCCCTACATGTATCTTTCTTGTTACATGTAACTCTTCTTCATTTCAATGGCTAGACTGAATCTTAGTGCTGTTGTGTAACCAAGTTGTGTCTGAATCTTTTGTGACCCCATGGATTGTAACGCACCAGGCTCCATGAGATTTGCTAGGCAAGAACCTGGAGTGGGTTGCCCTTATCTCCACCAGGAGATCTTTCCAAGCCAGGGATCGAGCCCATGTCTCTTGAATTGGCAGGTGGGTTCTTTACCACTGAGCCACCTGACAAGCCCAGGGGGACCCTGAGGTGTACCAAAAAGGGACTCAGAGCCAGGAAAAGCAAGATGATTGGCTAAAGGAAATCCAGAAGAAATGCCCCATAAAAGTGATTCTAACTACCATGAGGCCTGACTTCCCCACTCTCTCTGAGCCCTCTGGCGAGTCTATCCACAAGCACCCTTTCCCTCCTAATAAACACTTGCTTGCTTCACCATTTTCCATCTCTAGGTGGGGTTCACCTCTACATAGATAATGAGTCAGGGTTTGTCAACAGCCATTCACCCTGGTGGTCTATCGCTTAGGATCCAGTGCTCTCCCTCCCACAGCCCGACCTCAGTCTCTGGCCAGGGCTGAAACCCTGCTTCAAGTCACTGCAGGCTGAGATCAGTCTCCTGCCTGGTTGTGTGCTGACCTCCTTCTCCTGCTGGGCTGAGGCTCTGGCCAGGCACAGGGCAGGGGAAGGGCCAGATCTGGAGGAGCGAGGGCCAAGGGATCTGAGCCCCCCTGGGGTCAAGGGCTTGGGGAGGTTTTCAGAGGGCACATTCTGGAGGGGAGCCCTGAGGGGCTCAGTGTGGGGAGCAGGGGTAGCGCTGTGGCACAGACCCAGGAGCTCAGAGGCCTGTTCCTAATCTGAGCAGAGGGGCCCTGGTGGTCTTGAGAGAAGCTGGGGGCACATAGGACCCAGACGCCAGTCTTCAAGGGACTAAATAGGGTCACAGTAGAGGGGAGGAGCAGCTCTTGTGAAGTCTTAAGAAAATGCATTACTGTGTTAGAGGACTTATCAGTGTGGGATGTTTATGACCAAGATTTCAGTCCGCTTATGATTTACACATCCCAACTCTGCCTGCCTAACCAACAAGACTGATTTGAACCTGGAGAGACATCACTGACATGATGGTAACAGTGTTCAGGAGACAAGATTACCAGCTTGCCTTCCTGTACTGGTTCCTCCACTGCAGGAACCAGGACAAAATACAGAAACTGAATTTTTGCTGTTACCAGCAATGCACAAATGTTACCTTCCTACCTGTGTGCCTGTTCGGTGGTTCTTTGTGACCCTTTGGACTGTGGCCCCCAAGGCTCCATTGTCCATGGGGTTTCCCAGGCAAAAATACTGTAGTGGCATGCCATTTCCTACTCCAGGGGATCTTATGCATCCAGAGACCAGACTCAAGCCCCCGCCATGTCCTGCATTGCAGGCATATTCTTTACCCCTCAGCCACCCTGACAACGTGTACACTTCACCCTAAAGAAATAAATGGCATCTGAACTCTCCTGTGGCCTCATGCCTGTTTCTGTGCTGACTTCCTTCTCCTGGAGGGCTGAGACACCAGGCAGGGGCAGACCAGGGAAGGGCTAGATTGTAACCAAGCAGGACCCACTGAGGCTTTCCCAGAAGAAACCCCTAGTCAAGTCCTCCACCAGCCTTTTGTCTGTAGAAAATCTTTCACCAAATCATCCATTTAGGGGCTTCCCTGGTGGTCTGGTGGCTAAGACTCCACCAGTCAAATTCATGGGCTGAAGGTAGGATCCAGGTCGGGGAACAAAGATCCCTCATGCCTTCTGGAAGGATGGGGAAAAACAAAGAATAAATTTCATCAAAGCAGTGAGAGGATCCTGAAGGGGAAAATGTCAAACAAGACAAAATAATACTGAAGCCATCAAACAAAGTCGAGGACTTTTCTTCCTCAAGGTCTCTTGGTAATGTTCTGTGGCTTATGTGTGAGCTATTTTGCAGTTACCGAAACCCCCACCAGGCTGAACAAGTGAACTGCTGCCCACAGCAGGTAGACCCCAGACTGGCTGGAACAAGAAGGTTGATGCTGCGGCCTCCCCACTGCCTCAATACCAGCCATGGCTTCATAAACACTAAAGACTCCACATACCCACTCCAGGCTGGCACTCACGGCTCTGGGGGCACTAGGCCAATGTGGCCCATTTTTCCTAGCAAAGCAGTAAAGCTCTTTCTTTCTACTTCACCCAAACTTCTTTCTTACAGACTTCACTCTGCCTTGGTGTGCAGAGGCTGAATTTGGGTAACAAATTTGGAGTCCCGTGTGGGGTTGGCTTAGGGGTGACCCCCTGGGTGTACCCTGGCCCCATCACACTCTCTAGATTTTTCCTCCACGCAGCCTCTTTCCAGAAGGTTGGAACGCTGGGAAGATTCCTTCAGAGGCCTGAATTCTGAGGACCCGTGTCTAGAAGGCTGAGCCCCAGTCATACTCGGTCCACCAAGCAGGCAGTGGGGACACCAAGGCGGTAGAGGAGGGAAGAGGAAGGGCCGCCCTAGAGGGTGGGGAGGCCACCTTCGCCTCAAGGATGTTCCTGTCTTCTTCCAGCCCATACCAGCTTGAATTTTGCTGCTCCAAGGAATTATTCTGAGGAAGGAGAAGGACAGCGTCTTGGACATTGAGACATCTTGGCCAGCGTCTGGGTGAGTCCCCCGCCATGTATCTGAGGCTCCTTCAACATGTCCATCTGAGGAACATTTGTTTCCATCTGGGGAACAGTGAGTGTTTGTCTGGTTAGCTTTCATGTTGGAAATCCCACCTGTGAGATCTAAGGACTAAGGTCATGGACTTGGCAGGAGTTGGAAACAGCCACTCTGAGCTTTATGCTTTCTGGTGTCTTCCCCCTCGTATAAGGTTTCCATCAGCTAATGAGGTCTGGTTTGTATGTGGCTCATGGGTGTCCATTCAAAAATGGGAAGCCCTCCTTTGATTCCCTCTGATAACCACCTAGGACACATTTTGGAAGACTAGTCAAGCCACGGAGAAGGCAATGGCAACACACTTCAGTACTGTTGCCTGGAAAATCCAATGGACGGAGGAGTCTGGTAGGCTGCAGTCCATGCAGTCACGAAGATTCAGACATGACTTAGTGACTTCACTTTCACTTTTCACTTTCATGCATTGGAGAAGGAAATGGCAACCCACTCCAGTGTTCTTGCCAGGGGAATCCCAGGGACGGCGGAGCCTGGTGGGCTGCCGTCTATGGGGTCGCACAGAGTTGGACACGAGTGAAGCGACTTAGTAGCAGAAGCAGCAGCAGTCAACCTACACGTTTAAACCTATTAACAAGGACAAAATAGTTTAACACTATGTAGTCACAATATTCTTTAGACTTCGGAGAATATGGTTGAGATGAAACTCTTTTCAAATTTCAGAACTGGTTTTTTTGCATGTGCAGTTGGAGAGAGATGGCTTGATGACACACTTTAGTTTTCTAGAACACTCGCGCTTTGAGAATAAAGATATTCTTAGGAGAAAAATTGATGTTAAGCCTCAACATGTCCCTCAAGGGGGGAACGATTTGGGAGAATGGCATTGAAACATGTATAATATCATAAAAGGAATGAATCGCCAGTCCAGGTTTGATGCAGGATACAGGATGCTTGGGGCTGGTGCACTGGGATGCCCCAGAGGGATGGTATGGGGTCGGAGGTGGGAGGGGGGTTCAGATTGGGAACACGTGTACACCCGTGGCGGATTCATGTTCATGTATGGCAAAACCAATACAATATTGTAATTAGCCTCTAATTAAAATAAATAAATTAAAAAAAAAACATTTCCCTGAAGTATTCATACAAACACAGCCCACATTGCCTGCGTTTCAGCCTTGGCTTACTTAGAAGGATTGAAATTGAGCCAGGGGAGAGGGGTGGAAGGAGGGAAGAAAAAGAAGCCTTTGACCTCAAGTGTGTACATTTGTTATTCTCTCTCTTTTTCATAAACCGACAAGCTTAAATGCAGTGCCTGATTCATGAAATATAAAATGATGAAACAGATCTCTGCTCGTGTGTGTGTCTCAGTGAGTGTCTTTATCTTTAGAAAATATTCCTGGGATTAACTTCTAAATGAGCTCTATTCCATTGACTTAAAGAAAAACAGGTGCTTACAAATTTCTAAGACTCACAAAATCTGAGAAATGTTCAATATTAAGTCTCTGTCTGGTACTGATGTCAGTTTTGCTTGTTTAATTGTGTCTGATTACTAGAGGCACGAGACACCAACATTTAGCCTCAGCACCGACTTTCCTTGTACCTGGTTCTACTGCTAGTCAGTAGGTCACAGCTGTTGCAAAATTTGTCAGCACAAAAGTTGACCCATAGTGATATATTGTCATAAATAACTGAGATAAATGGTAGAAAAGCCTTTAGGTAAGCTCCTTAAAAGAATTATCTTTTGTCTTTTTGGATTCTCGGGAATTTAAACCATTAGAGTTTTGTTAAATTAAGTTCCATGATGAGAATTCATTGAAGAGTTAAATCAGTTTTAGATAAAATACTGAAACATTGACTTGTGAACAAGTCTATGTTTACTTACCTTTGCCTTTTATGAAAAAAACACTAAATATATTTCAGTTTACTAAGTACATATATTGCACTACATAAAGAAAAATTAGCCATAAATTTTTATGTCTTATAGATTATAAAATTTAATGTTGTTAAAGAAAATCAATTGCTTGTTTCTTGGTTTTAGTTTTAAGGCATTTAAAAATGCAATAAGTTTTAATATATGCTCAAAATCTATAATAATAAATATATAAATAAAATATTACATATACAATGATATAATATATAGCATAATAATATATAGTAAAGATTATATAATATATTGTTATAGAGTATATATTATTATATACAACATATTGATATTAACATAATACATAAATAGATAATAGTATAGATAAATTATATGCTTTACATATAATGTACAATGTAACATTTATAATACATACTATATATTGTATATATTCTTATTATACATTATGTAACATATATTATATATTGCTAAATATTATATATAACATATTCTATATAATTTTTAACATTACTAAAATATATAATTATATATAATGTCATTATATCAAATATTATATTATATATAATACATTCTTTAGAATCATCTGTTATTCTACCTTATCATTTATACAATTTTATATATAATTGATATATTATATAAAATAATATTTACTATAATATATAAGATAATTAAAACATTAAATATAATATATATTCACATAATATATTATAGTAATAGAATATATCTTAATTATTATCATTAATAATATATTAATTCAATTGTAATAAAAATAAAATTTATATTATATATAAATTTTAAAATTCATGTAAAAATTTAAAATATAGATTATATAAATTATAATTTATATTGACATTTAATTACTATAATATCATTATATTATACTAATATAATATTAATATAATATTATAATATTCAGAAAGCCATAACAATATGTTAAGAAAGGCCAGATCTGGGTCTTTTTGTCCCATGGACAAAACGTTCACATCAGGAAGCCATTGGAAGGTTTCTATGCACCCTTTTCATGTGCGCACTTTATCTTCTAGGCTCCAATTTCTCCTCTGGGCTCCATTGGTATACATCCTGATTGGGATGTGATTTGACGTCAGAAATTGCCTTCTCAAACCATCCAGTGCCACCGCAGCTTCTCTGCATATTCGGCTACTGAGGCAGGATTTTCTCAAAACCTGTCTGGTCTCAAGTCCACAGTTTGAGCCTGTGGACCTCCACTCCCCTTCCCGTTTCTCTGAACCACATCTGCACCCCAGCACCCTGGCCTCCACCCCCGACAGAGGGCTCCTGTCGACTCCTACCCCGACCCTTGCCTTTCTCCTGCTGGAGACCCACTCCCACTCTAGGGTCCATGGGAAAGACCCTGGGCTGGACATCAGGCAAACCACACCAAAGAAACAGACCATCCACTGCACTGCATTTACTCATATCTTTATTTTACTCAGGTATCAAGTTCCAATTTTTTTTTTTAAGTTGTAGATGGAGGGCACCATGGGTCGGGGGAGAGGGGCATGGACAGGGTGTTTTGGGATGCAAGAAGAAGGAGTCTCATCGGCGGGATTCAGAAATAAGAATGTAAAGCAGAGTACATAGCAATGTAATAACCATCTGTAGCCCTCATGGGGAGCATTCGCGAGGGATGAGGCTTCCCATTTCAAAGAAAACTAAAGATTCAGCAAACTTCCAAGATATTGCTCTGGAGGGAAAATAAGGCTCAGTTCAGCTCAGTTCAGTTCAGTTTGTCAGTCGTGTCTGACTCTGTGACCCCATGAATCGCAGCACGCCAGGCCTCCCTGGCCATCACCATCTCGCAGAGTTCACTTAGACTCACGACCATCAAATCAGTGATGCCATCCAGCCATCTCATCCTCTGTCGTCCCCTTCTCCTCCTGCCCCCAATCCCTCCCAGCATCAGAGTCTTTTCCAATGAGTCAACTCTTCGCATGAGGTGGCCAAAGTACTGGAGTTTCAGCTTTAGCATCATTCCTTCCAAAGAAATCCCAGGGCTGATCTCCTTCAGAATGGACTGGTTGGATCTCCGTGCAGTCCAAGGGATTCTCAAGAGTCTTCTCCAACACCACAGTTCAAAAGCATCAATTCTTTGGCGCTCAGTCTTCTTCACAGTCCAACTCTCACATCCATACATGACCACTGGAAAAACCATAGCCTTGACTAGATGGACTTTAGTTGACAAAGCAATGCCTCTGATTTGAATATGCTATCTAGGTTGGTCATAACTTTACTTCCAAGGAGCAAGCGTCTTTTAATTTCATGGCTGCAGTCACCATCTGCAGTCATTTTGGAGCCCAAAAAGATAAAGTCTGACACTGTTTCCACTGTTTCCCCATCTATTTCCCATGAAGTGATGGGACTGGATGCCATGATCTTCGTTTTCTGAATGTTGAGCTTTAAGCCAACTTTTTCACTCTCCACTTTCACTTTCTTCAAGAGGCTTTTGAGTTCCTCTTCACTTTCTGCCATAAGGGTGGTGTCATCTGCATATCTGAGATTATTGATATTTCTCTTGGCAATCTTGATTTCAGCTTGTGTTTCTTCCAGTCCAGCGTTTCTCATGATGTACTCTGCATAGAAGTTAAATAAGCAGGGTGACAATATACAGCCTTGATGTACTCCTTTTCCTATTTGGATCCAGTCTGTTGTTCCATGTCCAGTTCTAACTGTTGCTTCCTGACCTGCATACAGATTTCTCAAGAGGCAGATCAGGTGGTCTGGTATTCCCATCTCTTTCAGAATTTTCCACAGTTTATTGTGATCCACACAGTCAGAGGCTTTTGCATAGTCAATAAAGCAGAAATAGATGGTTTTCTGGAACTCTCTTGCTTTTTCCTTGATCCAGAGGATGTTGGCAATTTGATCTCTGGTCCCTCTGCCTTTTCGAAAATCAGCTCGAACAACTGGAAGTTCATGGTTCACGTATTGCTGAAGCCTGGCTTGGAGAATATTGAGCATTACTTTACTAGCATGTGAGATGAGCTCAGGCGAATCCCAGTGCACAGATTGGTACCCTTGTTGCAGGAGCAGAGACCCCTTCCAGGGCCCAAACCTGGGCCCTTGTCTAACACTCGGAAATGAATTGTTGGAGGAGACACATGTGCTGACAAAGCAAGAGATTTTCTTGGGAAAGAGCACCCGGGTGGAGAGCCATAGGGTAATGGAACGCAGGAGAACAGCTCTGTCACATGGCTTGTGGTCATGGGTGTTATGGTGATGGGATTAGTTTCCGGGTTGTCTTTAGCCAAACATTCTGACTCAGAGTCCTTCCTGGTGGTGCACACCTACTTCAGGCCAGATGGATGCCAGAGAGAAGGATTCTGGGATGTGGTCGGACATGTGGAGTCTCCTTGGGATCTCTCCCAAACTTCTTCTTCTAATAAGTGGAGGCTTAGTAGTTCCGTCTTCCTTGCCAGAAGGTCCTGTCATAAAACAACTCCTGCAAATGGTTACTATAGTGCCTGGCCAGGGTGGGTGGTTACAATCAGTGCGCTTGCCCTAACACCCTGGTCACTGGAACCATCTCTCTTTAGCTGGAGAGGAAAGACTCAGCAAGCAGCTGAGAAAAGCTGACCAATCCTGGTTAGAACAAGGTGAGCAGTCTTTGCCAGAAGACCAAGGTACGCCTGACCAGGCTTTGTCTGAAGGACATTGTAGCACTGAACGGCTTCTGCCAGAAGGGCACTGCAGCACGAGAATATACTCTATGAAACATTCCAAAGCAAAAGAAAACATCAAACCAAAAGGCACACGAAGAATATGAGCAAGCTCCATGTGCGGCGAAGAAACAAGAATTTGAGAGGCAAAAACAAGAGACAGGAGAACCTGCAAAGCGCTACCAACACAAGAAATGGAAGTGTTCAAATGCTGAGTCAGAAGACTCAAAACGGACAAATTTGAATTTACAAAGGGAGTATTTTCTGAAAAAATACTGGAAAAGATTAAAGGGTAAAGATTTGGGGTAAAAATATGAACTTCGTATTGAGTATTTTTGTATGGGGGACTGTCCTCCTACATGTAACTAAATTTGTCAACATAAACTGGGTTGGAAAGTTATAGGGGGAAACACACACAAACAAAACAGGTGTAGGAGTCATGCCGTTTCAAATCCTTTCATTCTCGTTCATAGTTCAGCTGATCGTCGTCCTTGAGACGCGACAAGGACGTCAAGCATCCTTCAGCAAATCGTTGCCAAGTCGTGCCAAATGCCGTTTAAACCGGATTTGCCCGCATTGCTTCATCACGTTCTTTCTTAAAGCAGTACGACATCTTGGGTGCAACGGAAACGAGAAACCAGTTTCTCGTAGCACCAGCAGTCTTTCCTGTCCAAAAGTGCAAACTAGGTTCACGCCCGCAGACAAATCAGGTCAATGAATTCCTTTAACACGTCTTGGTAGGGTGATTCATTTGGCAGAAAGAGCATCATCTTACTCTCGAGATAAATCCACACAAGGTGGCTTAGGAAGCGCAGGAGGAGGTCTCGTATAAAGGAAATCGTTCTGGCTCTCCGCCAAACATAATGAATATCGCCTTGCTTTCGGTCAGGCGGTGGCTGGGACTTAATTGACAGGGGTGCCTGAGCGTCTCCGCAGAGAGGCCAGGGTCACTACAGACAGAAGCTGAAAGTCGTTCACTGCTCTCCTAGTGAGGAGAGGGCCCGCGCAGGGTGCAGGGACCCAGGGAAAGCCGCAGGTTTTAAAGCGCTGTGGAAGTTTGAGGGGGCGTGTCGAAGCCTGAGCTGAGATCTGGTGGTTTGGGGAAAAAAGTTCTGCAGGAAGCGGGCAGAGGTGTGGGGCCAAGCCAGCTGCTGCATATCCCTTTTTGAATAAGCTGAGCGTGTTTGGAGCTCTGGAGGTGGTCTCTGAGAAGCCGGGGACCGGGACCGTGGGCACATGGGCTACGTGTGTGTGAGAATCAAATCTGGAGGCACTCGTGTCTCGAGAGGGCTGAGAAAGCTTGCTAGGGGTAGTGTCATTGCACCCGAATCCTTGGCACGTTGTGGCCATCAGAAGCCGTGCAGGGACTCCAGATGGCGGGAGACACCGTTCCCGAAGCTCCTTGAGTGCAGGCGTCTCTGAGGGCGCTGACGGGACTGTCTGTTGACTCTGATGTGGAAGGGAGATGTGTACGTGAGCACTGTGTTGCTTCAGAACCCCAGGAAAGGACCAGAAGGCGTGAGACGTCTGTGTCCTTCGCACATGAAACGTGCTTCACTGCATCTCCTTGAAGGCGGATGTCATCCTGAAACCTCACGCTGCTGTCGGAAGAAGTGTGGTGGGTGCGGCTGCTCCGCTCTAAACAAGCAGACCGGCCAAGGTTGGCGGAAAGAAGGAAAGTTTTGCTTTATTTCAGGCGCCAGCGGGCCGGGGCGGGGGAGGATGCTGGACACCTGTCCAAAGGCCGACTGACCGCTCCCCCCACCAAACCCTTCCTGGCAACCAGTGGGGCAAGAGCTTTTCCAGACAGAAGTGCGAGGGGGCTGCTGTATGCTGAAACCGCACAGTCAGCTGCTATATTTTCGAAGGAAAATACAGGAAAAGAACATTGCTTAAGACTTGTTGCCTGACTAAACAAGGTTAAAACTATCTACTTGCTACTGAGTACTTTTGCACAGGGGGTTGTCCCTCCTAACGTGTAACTACATTTGTCAAGCATAAACTGGATTGGGAAGCTATGGGGGAAACACACAAACAAACAGGTGTAGGCGTCATGCCGTTCTTCACATCCTTTCACTTCTCGTTCATAGTTCAGCTGATCGTGTCCTTGAGACGCGACAAGGACGTCAAGCATCCTTCAGCCAATCGTTGCCAAGTCGTGCCAAATGCCAGTTTAAACCGGATTTGCCCGCATTGCTTCATCACGTTCTTTCTTAAAGCAGTACGACATCTTGGGTGGCAACGGAAACGAGAAACCAGTTCTCGTAGCACCAGCAGTCTTTCCTGTCCAAAAGTGCAAACTAGGTTTCACTGCCCGCAGACAAATCAGTTCAATGAATTCCTTTAACACGTCTTGGTAGGGTGATTCATTTGGCAGAAAGAGCATCATCTTACCCTCGAGATAAATCCACACAAGGTGCCTTAGGAAGCGCAGGAGGAGGTCTCGTATAAGGAAATCGTTCTGGCTCTCCCGCCAAACATAATGAATATCGCCTTGCTTTCGGTCAGGCGGTGGCTGGGACTTAATTGACAGGGGTGCCTGAGCGTCTCCGCAGAGAGGCCAGGGTCACTACAGACAGAAGCTGAAAGTCGTTCACTGCTCTCCTAGTGAGGAGGAGGGCCCGCGCAGGGTGCAGGGACCCAGGGAAGCCGCAGGTTTTTAAAGCGCTGTGGAAGTTTGAGGGGGGCGTGTCGAAGCCTGAGCTGACATCTGGTGGTTTGGGGAAAAAAGTTCTGCAGGAAGGGGCAGAGGTGTGGGCCAAGCCAGCTGCTGCATATCCCTTTTTGAATAAGCCGAGCGTGTTGGAGCTCTGGAGGTGGTCTCTGAGAAGCCGGGGACCGGGACCGTGGGCACATGGGCTACGTGTGTGTGAGAATCAAATCTGGACGCACTCGTGTCTCGAGAGGGCTGAAAAGCTTGCTAGGGGTAGTGTCATTGCACCCGAATCCTTGGGCACGTTGTGGCCATCAGAAGCCGTGCAGGGACTCCAGATGGCGGGAGACACCGTTCCCGAAGCTCCTTGAGTGCAGGCGTCTCTGAGGGCGCTGACGGGACTGTCTGTTGACTCTGATGTGGAAGGGAGATGTGTACGTGAGCACTGTGTTGCTTCAGAACCCCAGGAAAGGACCAGAAGGCGTGAGACGTCTGTGTCCTTCGCACATGAAACGTGCTTCCACTGCATCTCCTTGAAGGCGGATGTCATCCTGAAACCTCACGCTGCTGTCGGAAGAAGTGTGGTGGGTGCGGCTGCTCCGCTCTCAAACAAGCAGACCGGCCAGGTTGGCGGAAAGAAGGAAAGTTTGCTTTATTTCAGGCGCC